>NC_141820.1:7248840-7376340 GCF_982586985.1 Callionymus lyra | reverse complement strand
TATCATTTTAATGTTTCTTCATATATGAGTTTATATCACTTTAATGTTTCTTCATATATGAGTTTATATCATTTTAATGTTTCTTCATATATGAGTTTATATCACTTTAATGTTTCTTCATATACGAGTTTATATCATTTTAATGTTTCTTCATATATGAGTTTATATCACTTTAATGTTTCTTCATATACGAGTTTATATCATTTTAATGTTTCTTCATATATGAGTTTATATCATTTTAATGTTTCTTCATATATGAGTTTATATCATTTTAATGTTTCTTCATATACGAGTTTATATCATTTTGATGTTTCTTCATATACGAGTTTATATCATTTTAATGTTTCTTCATATACGAGTTTATATCATTTTGATGTTTCTTCATATATGAGTTTATATCATTTTAATGTTTCTTCATATATGAGTTTATATCATTTTAATGTTTCTTCATATATGAGTTTACATCATTTTAATGTTTCTTCATATACGAGTTTATATCATTTTAATGTTTCTTCATATACGAGTTTACATCATTTTAATGTTTCTTCATATACGAGTTTATATCATTTTAATGTTTCTTCATATACGAGTTTATATCATTTTAATGTTTCTCCATATACGATTTTATATTTTTTTAATGTTTCTTCAATTCTCAGGTAAACAGGCGCAGGTGAGAACAGTCACAGTCGACCCACAGATCAGCTCCAAAGACCTGCAACATCAACTCGCTGCAGATGGTGTCGCTGTGCATCGTTCAACTATTCACTTTACACAAGGAGATGCTTTATGGAAGAGTAATGCGGAAAAAGCCTTTTCTCTGCACACGCCACAACGGGTGGTATTGAGGTTTGCTAAAGCACATTTGGACAAGCCAGCTTCATTTTGGAATAAGGTGCTGTGGACTGATGAAACTAAAATAGAGTGATTTGGGCATAACCAGGGTGTTATGCATGGTGGGAAAAGAACACAGCATTCCAAGAAAAGAACTTGCTGCCTACAGTAACATTTGGTGGTGGTTCTATCATGCTGTGTGTGGCCAGTGCAGGGGAATTTTGTTAAAGTTGAGGGGTGCATGGATTCCTCTCAATATCAGCAGATTCTAGAGACAATGTCCAGGAATCAGTAAAAGAGTTGAAGTTGCGCCGGGGCTGGATCTTTCAACAAGACAATGATCCTAAAAACTGCTCAAAATCTACCAAGGCGTTCATGCAGAGAAACAAGTATAACGTTCTGGAATCATCTCAGTCCCCAGACCTGAATATTATTGAAAATTTATGGTGTGATTTAAAGCTGGCGGTCCATGAAACCATGAAACCCGACTGAACTGGAGAGGATCTGTAAAGAAGGTCCAAAATACCTTCCACCAGAATCCAGACCCTAATTGTAAGCTATAGGAAGCGTTTAGAGGCTGTTATTTCTGAAGAAGATGCACAAAATGTTGAGTAATTTTTCTTTTGTGATTCCTACATTTAAGCACATGCCTAATTTTGTTTAAATAATTCTTGCACACTTTCTGTTAATCATATAAACTTTATTTCACTTCTCAAATATTACTGTGTTTGTCTCCTATAAGATATATTTAACTGGATTTTTTAATCCAAACAACCAATGATTTATAAAGAAAAATCATGAAAATGTACAGCGGTGCCCAAACTTTTTCATACCACTGTATGTATTTATAAGTATCTACTCTGTTGCTCAATTACTGAGCAAATTACAGGCTTTTAAAAGTCGCAAATCCTCCATTGATTTCAGCCTTTTTTTTTTTTTGCCCTCAGCAGCTTGACTGAGGACGAGAGGATACAGTGGACTCAAGAAGACTATATCAGGTTTTGTTATGTCATATAGTGTTAAATTGTTTTATTTTTACACTTATATGTCATAATGTATATTTATTTAGTGAATATATGTTATGTATTGTATATATCATACGATATACTATACTTTTTTTTTTTAGCCCTCAGCAGCTTGACTGAGGACGAGAGGATACAGTGGACTATATCAACTATATCAGGTTTTGTTATGTCATATAGTGTTAAATTGTTTTATTTTTACAGTTAAGTGTTTCAATGGATATTTATGTAGTGTATATATGTTATGTATTGTATGTCAGCAGCTTGACTGAGGACGAGAGGATACAGTGAACTATATCACCTATATCAGGTTTTGTTATGTCATATAGTGTTAAATTGTTTTATTTTTACAGTTAAATGTCATAATGGATATTTATATATGTTATGTGTTGTATATATCACATGATATACTATACTCTTTTTTTAGCCCTCAGCAGCTTGACTGAGGACGAGAGGATACAGCGGACTCCAGCAGACTATATCAACTATATCAGGCTTTGTTATGTCATATTCTGTTTATTTTTACAGTTATAAGTCATAATGGATATTTATATATGTTATGTATCGTATATATCATACGATATACTATACTTTTTTTTTTTAGCCCTCAGCAGCTTGACTGAGGACGAGAGGATACAGTGTACAATTGTTTATTTTAACAGTTATAAGTCATAATGGATGATGATAATGTTATGTATTGTATATATTATGTATTATATGTGTAGAAATACTTTGATATAAACTAAAGGACGGTTAAAAAGTCTTAGTAAATTTAATGTTTTTTTTAACTTCTTCCTTCTACGGACAAAAACATATTTTACAAAAGTTAAAAATAAACTTATTTCTCGGTGGATTATTATTGAACGTCAGACGCGGACAGATGTTGCTCAGGGGGTCACGGGGTCACGGGGAGCTGCTGGTTCTATTCCCGGAGCTTCACGAGGCCGATGACGGGGAAGTGTTCCTCCTCCTCTCGGGGTCCTCCGGCCCCGGCACGAGGAGGCTCCAGACTGCGGCTCCTGGCTCTGGTCTGCGGCGGCGCTGCCTGTCTCTTGCTCACGGGCTGAGGCAGTGTTGGATTACAGGTTCACACGCTCGCGCGCAGACCGCCCGTCGCCCCAACCAATTGCTTCATTCATTCCCGCGCCGGAGACCAGCGGCGGCCTGTGATTGGTCGTCAGCGGCGGCCTGTGATTGGTCGTCAGCGGCGGCCTGTGATTGGTCGTCAGCGGCGGCCTGTGATTGGTCGTCAGCGCCGGTCAGGGGAACTTTCCCACGGCCAGCGCGTGCTGACAGCCGGCCAGACACTCCCGTCACCACCGGGACACACGCGCGCGCACACGCACCCGAGGGAGGGAGGGAGGGGGGGGAGCGGACCAGAAGTCTACTGGACCTCTGACAGAACCCCCCCCCCCCCCCCAAAGATCGTCTATAGAGAGAATGAGTCAACCAGCAGAGTTTTACTTAGTATATTTTATGAGTGTTGTTTTTATACATTTTTGTTTTCATATTCTATTCTTTAGGTGTGTGTGTCGTCGTGAATATGTGTGTAGTATTGTCCAGTACTTGACTCTGGTGTTGTGATAGTGTAGTAACAAGTATATATGTGTAGTATTGTCCAGTACTTGACTCTGGTGTTGTGATAGTGTAGTAACAAGTATATATGTGTAGTATTGTCCAGTACTTGACTCTGGTGTTGTAGTATTTACAGACCACATGACTCTTGACGAAGTCGTAACTGCTTTCATTTGTTATTAAACCAAAATATGTCCAAACAACAGCTTTAAAATCTTCTGGAGTCACTGTATCCTCTCGTCCTCAGTCATCACCAGGATTTCGTGGGATCTTTGCAAATGTAACGAGTTAAACACGTTTCTGGGAGTGTGTATTGTCAAGAATATAATTTGATATGTATCACGATACAGGGTCAACGATACGATACATATTGTGTTTATACTGTAGTAACAAGTATATATGTGTAGTATTGTCCAGTACTTGACTCTGGTGTTGTGATAGTGTAGTAACAAGTATATATGCGTAGTATTGTCCAGTACTTGACTCTGGTGTTGTGATAGTGTAGTAACAAGTATATATGCGTGTAGTATTGTCCAGTACTTGACTCTGGTGTTGTGACAGTGTAGTAACAAGTATATATGTGTAGTATTGTCGAGTACTTGACTCTGGTGTTGTGATAGTGTAGTAACAAGTATATATGCGTAGTATTGTCCAGTACTTGACTCTGGTGTTGTGATACTGTAGTAACAAGGATATATGTGTAGTATTGTCCAGTACTTGACTCTGGTGTTGTGATAGTGTAGTAACAAGTATATATGTGTAGTATTGTCCAGTACTTGACTCTGGTGTTGTGATAGTGTAGTAATCATGATGTCGGCTGACTCTGGTAAATTCACTGTTCTGGTTCTCTTGGATCTGTCCTCAGCCTTTGACACAGTTGATCACCAGATCCTGCTGAGAAGACTAAGGGATGAAGTGGGACTGTCTGGGTCTGTGTTAGAATGGTTCTCATCTTACCTTTCTGGGCGCAGTTTTAGTGTATCTGCCAATCAAATGAGGTCGGAATCGGCAGATCTGTTGTGTGGAGTCCCTCAAGGTTCTGTTCTGGGTCCTTTATTGTTTTTGCTGTACTTGATTCCCCTCGGTAAAATCATTCAGAGATTTCCAGATGTTTCTTATCACATTTTTGCTGATGACATCCAGCTCTACTGCTCTTTTGACTCAACTGGGCCCCAAAGGCTGAACAGCTTAGTCAATTGTTTGCTAGAAATCAAACAATGAGTGAAAACACTTTACAGCTTAATGTGGACAAAACTGAAACTCTGGTGATTGCTCCTGATGATAAGATTCCAGGGTTGAGTCAGTACTTGGGTGACTTAGGTCAGTCTGTCAAACTGAGCCTGAGAAACCTGGGTGTTGTATTTGATAAAGACATGTCTCTTGTTCGACACTGCAGAAAACTGACCGGAAACTGTTTCCTTCAACTGAGAAAAATCTCTAAACTAAGGAACATGTTGTCGGAACATGATCTGGATCTTATAATCCATGCGTTTGTTTCTTCTGGTCTGGACTATTGTAACAGTTTGTTTTCATGTCTTAACAAGAAGGATGTGTCTCGTCTGCAGTTGATTCAGAACTCTGCAGCGAGAATTCTGACCCGCTCTAGTAGAAGAACTCACATTTCTCCGATCCTTAAAACTCTTCACTGGCTTCCAGTTTCTTTCAGGATCAACTTTAAAATTCTGGTTCTTACTTTCAGATCTATTCATGGTCAGGCTCCTCCTTACATCACTGATCTGATCCAGCCTTACACCCCAGCTCGGTCTCTGAGGTCTGTGGATCAGAATCTACTGATGGTTCCACGCACACGACTCAGGACCAGAGGAGAGAAATCTTTTCAGGCTGTTGCTCCTAAGCTTTGGAACAATCTTCTCTCTCTTTGCTCTTGATGATCTACTGACTCCTTTAAGAAACATCTTAAGACGTTTCTATTTGTTCAGGCTTTTCCTTGAATTTCTCGAACTCCTGTGTTGTTCTCGGTGTTGTCTTGACCTTTGAAGTATGTACTGTTTTGAGTATTGTTTTGATTGTTAAAGCGCTTTGTGACCCTGGTCTCGAAAAGCGCTATATAAATAAATATTACTTACTTACTTACTTACTATATGTGTAGTATTGTCGAGTACTTGACTCTGGTGTTGTGATAGTGTAGTAACAAGTATATATGTGTAGTATTGTCCAGTACTTGACTCTGGTGTTGTGATAGTGTAGTAACAAGTATATATTTGTAGTATTGTCCAGTACTTGACTCTGGTGTTGTGATAGTGTAGTAACAAGTATATATGTGTAGTATTGTCCAGTACTTGACTCTGGTGTTGTAGTATTTACAGACCACATGACTGGTAAAGGTGACGAGGTTCTGCTCAATGAAAATATGAAAAATAACAATGAAAATGAAAAAGTCATTTTCGAAATCAGTAATTGTAACATTTTTTAAATTTAATTCCTTAAAATCGATTCAAAAATTAAAACGAGAAATATTTAAATTCAAAGGCAGTTGAATAAATACATAAACCAAAGCTGACAAGTCGTTAAACACGTATTTATAAGCTCATAAGAAAATATATGTTATTTATTCATTTATTATTTTGCCAAATGCAGCTTATTATCTCGTCCACAACGAATATTGTTTTTTATTGTCATCATTGACTTTATTAACGACGACACGCTGAGCGTTGAAAGTGTGTTTCACTGAAAACGCTCCAGAGTGAGACGTCAAACCCCTGCGACGTCCGTCAAAGTTCGCTCCGCCGCGTGATTGGCTGGTGGGGCGGCGTGGCCCCGCCCCTGTCGCCCCGCCCCGCCCCTCCTGCTGAAAGGACACCGTGGGAAAGACCTGAACCTCAGACCGCGTCAGGATCCGGGACTCGAACCTTCAACCGGCGCAGCGATGAAGAGGAATCACGACTTCAGCTCGTCGGACAGCGAACTGGACGAGCAGGTGGAGGTGGAGAAGGAGAGCGCGGATGAAAATGGGTAAAAATTGGCAACAAAAAACAACTCTTTTGACGCCAAGAATTTTTAGTTGAAATTTTTTGTTTTTTTTTAAATTTTGTTCAGGACTCTGGGTTCTCCTCTGGGCTCCATGTCTCCATCCACCAGCACCACCCAAGTGCAGGCGAGGAAGAGACGCAGAGGGGTGAGTCCAGCACCGATGACGTCACGTCTCCCCCTTTTAAAAAATAATAAAACAAACACTAAAAACCTTTGTTTCTTCAGATCATCGAGAAAAGACGCAGAGACAGAATCAACAACAGCCTCAGTGAACTGCGCAGGCTCGTGCCGAGCGCCTACGAGAAGCAGGTGAGATTGTTTTTAACTTTTAGTTCAGTAAAATAATAGTAAAAGTTCGTCACTAAAAGTGCAGTTTTTTGTGTGTTTTTTGCGTCAGGGATCAGCCAAACTGGAGAAGGCGGAGATCCTGCAGATGACGGTGGATCATCTGAAGATGCTTCACGCTGCTGGAGGCAAAGGTCAGAAGAACCCTCCAGATTTAGGGGTTCGGGTTAAAAAAAAAACACTGTTTATTGAGTTAAAGGGTCGATGTTTTAAAGTTAGATTTGAGTGCGAGACGATTTCAAAACGTGTCGGAAACTTAAATTAAGTTTTAACAAAAATCCTATTAATTAAAAATCTTGTTTTGGTTAATTTCATGTTCTTTTTGAAAAAAAATGACTTAAATGCAGTAAAAGCAACTTTAAAAAACGTCAATTCTACTTAAAAAGTTGCACAAATTAAAGCGAAACACTGGTTCCTGGATTATTGCACGGTTATGATATTTAAAAACAAAAAAAAATGAATTTAACAAAATCGGCAAAAAAACACTGAAAATTAGATTTTTTGCTTCTTTAAATCAACAGTATTTGTAAAAAACTTTCTAACTCAACATCGACACGAGGCGTCAAGCCTCTCAGGAACCATGAACGGCGGCGCTTTGCCGCCCAGCCGACCAATCGCAGACCCCTTTGGACGTAGAAGTAGAATTTAAATACGGTGTTGTGTCTCGCTAAATAAACAGTGTAGAGAAAGGCATCATGGGAGTTCAATGTTTTTAGTCGGCACCGTAAGTAGGGGTGCGTGTCTCCGCTGTTCAAACGTGACCGTGTGACCCCTTCGACCGACGTTTAACCCCCTGACCTTGGGCTCCTCAGGCTACTTCGACGCTCACGCCCTCGCCATGGACTACCGGGGTCTGGGCTTCAGGGAGTGTCTGGCGGAGACGGCGCGGTACCTGAGCCTCATGGAGGGCCTGGACGGCGCCGACCCGCTCCGCCTCCGCCTGGTCTCCCACCTCAACGGCCACGCCAGCCAGCGGGAGGCGCACTCCGGCCTGGGCCACCTGGCCTGGGGGTCCGCCTTCGGCTCCCCGCCCGCCCACCTGACGCACCCCCTCCTCCTGCAGCCGGCGCCCCCGCTCGCCCCTTTACCCCGGAGCGCCTCCAGCAGCCCCCACACCCCGCTGTCGTCCGGGTCGTCCTCCACGCCGCCGTCCGCCCCGGACGCCCTGGCCCCCAGGGCGAGCGGCCGGGTCACCCCTCACTCGGATCAGACCCGCGCCCCCCCCTCCGGGGCCCTGCACCCCGCCCTGGTCTCGGCCACGTCCAAGATCTCCCCTCCCCTCCTCTCCTCCCTCTCGGCGTTCCCCTTCCCCTTCAGCGCCTTCCCCCTCCTCTCGCCCGGCGCCGCCATGGGCTCCCCAGTGGCGCCGCCGCCCGGCGTGGGCAAACCCTACAGACCCTGGGGGATGGAGATCGGGGCTTTCTGACTGAAGTGAGCCGGACTTTATGGAACTTTTGTAACGCCGACCGAGAGACTATTTTTCTATGTTGTTGACGTTGGACGTGTTCGAGCCTCTGATCCTCCGACATGTTTTGTACAGATGAATAAAAAAAAAAAAGGCCGGGGTCGTCGACCCCCGACCCCCCGAACAAACACCCAGATTTATAACCTCGATTGATCTCGCGCCCCCTTCATAAAGTCGGGGAACGGCTTTTTTTTCCAGATGCTCAAGCAGTCGTCGTAGAAGAAGAACGTCCGTCCCCCCCGTCCTCACCCCGGGGCCCCCCCATCTTTGTGTGGATACACTCGGGGCCCCCAGGGCTCCAGAGCGGAGACTCCAGAGAAGTTAGAAGTTTTCGGTTGAGTTCGGTTCTCGGACATTTCGTGACGTTTTGAAAGGAAGTTTTCAAAAGTTCACAGCGACTGTGTCGCGTCTTCTTCTGATGAATAAACACAGTTTATGATGAGGTTTCAAACCCGAACCTGGTCTGGAGTCTGTTCTGGAGAAACTAGTCGTCGTCGTGGTTACCTGTTGAGTGTTTTTTTTTTTTTTAAAACCTGCTCACAACTTTCTATGCGTTCGTGTCAATCAAAGTAAAATCATCTCAACTTCATCGTTTCTACACGTCAGACTTCACGACTTGGACCAGAACTCGGGACCAGAACCTCGATTGTTGCTTAAAAAAGTCGCTGAAATACCTTCTGTCACGACGCGTAAAAAAAAAAACGCCATTTTTATTGAAACCGTATCTGCGGCACGTCGTCGTCAAGCAGGAAATGAGTTGTGATCGAAGGGCGACAAATCCATTTTTCAAAATAAAAGACTGTTGTACAGGTTTTTAACTCAGAAACTGACTATAAAACTGACGATTAAAGTTTTTACTTAATAGTCAAAGAAGGTTCGCGGCTTCACCGAAGGTTATTTTTATTAGTCAGTTGATTTATTATCGTTTTATTTTCACATTTTTTATTAAAATAAAACTTTTCAATTTAAAAGCATTACAATTAAAAACATTATATAAGAAATCAATGCAATGGTTGTGGGTTTTTTCTACTTTATTATTTAAAATTCAATCTTAGTCGATATCAGGCGTTTCTTGATCCATTTATTTAAATCTTGTTAAAGTCCTTTTTTTAAATAAAGTTTTACATTCGAAACACGTGTGTATTTGACGCCACTGCGATAATAAAGGATAATAAATGTCGAACTAAATCAGATTTTGGTCTGTGGTTGAGATTCCGACTCGGATTCCGTTCGACGCGAGTAAGTATTTGTTGTATTCGAGGTCAAATATAAACAAGCAGCAGTTATTGTCGTAAACATTGTTATTATTTGTTTTTTAAAACATGTTTTAACGACACGTTTTCTAAACTTCATCCTGGTCGAGAGTTTGTAACAAACTTCTCAGAAGAAACGTGTGTGGACCTGTCAGGAGTGTGTGTGTGTGTGTGTGTGTGTGTGCGTGTGTGTGTGTGTGTGTGTGTGTGTGTGTGTGTGTGTGTGTGTGTGTGTGTGCGTGTGTGCGTGTGTGTGTGTGTGTGTGTGCGTGTGTGTGTGCGTGCTCAGGAAACCATTAACAAGGAGGGGATATCCTGGAAAGCAGGACCCGGCTGGACCCGCAACACTGTGAGAACCTCACGAGCGGAAGTTCTTCTGATAGTTTAGATTAAAAATGTGATAAAATAAGGAAAAATATTCCCTTAAATTAAATAATAATCCATCGCAGATGATCTACAGATTGATGCAGGATGGATCTATAGCGCACTCACTCGGTTTTTAGTGGAACTACATCATTGAGAGCCACTGGCATGATTTGGCTAAGTATAGCGCGCCATCTAGTGGATAAATTTAGCATCGCAACAAAATCCAGTGCAAATATTGATTGATTTTTCTTTGTTTTTCCCACATTAGGAACATTTTTCTGTTTCAAAAGTACAAACGTATATTAAGAAGAACATACTGTACATGTATGAACGATAATAAATAAATAAATAAAATAACAAAAAAACTACAAAATAATAATCAAATATTATGAATTATTCAACAACGATTGGCAGCAAGACAATAACTACTCAAATGTGTAGTACTAGTACTGGATAGTAAACGATGGCTTTTATTATAGTAAGTCAGACACAAACGTGTGATGTTTTCTGGATCAATTTATTTATTTATTGGCTCCGCAAGTTACTTTAGCAGCAAATTTGAAACTTTGAACAAACTTTGAATGTGTTTTTTTTTCCGGATATGACAAAGTATATAAAATACTATAATAATATTTGTTCTATAATAGGGTATTTTTTATATGTGTTTTTTTGTCAATTATGGATTCTTTTTTGAGCAATTTAATTCAGTAGATCCAGATGCAAATTATTTTATTATAATTTGATTGAATAAGGCGCCTTTAAATCAAATGTATTATCATTATTATTAATTATTTATGTATTAAAAAGTTTACTATTGAATAACCGAATAAAATAAAAATGTTTCTCTTTTTAATATATACTACAAATAATCGAATATTTTCATAATGAATGAATGTCTTTTTACACAACAATTTTAATTTTCTAATTTACGAACACATTTTCTAAATAAATATATATTAAACATATTTTTATTGCTATTATTAGAGCGAAAACCACCAAATATGGAATTTATTTAATACCGTGTGCAACATTAAACACAATATAAAAAAAGATAAATAAAGCAAAAATAAAACAGTTAAACTATTTAGATGTCAGGTTACATGCAATACTTGGTGGTAATTCATTTATTTTAAACCGTATTTGTTTGTCTTTCAGGTCAGTTTAGGAAACACTTTCTGAATAAAGTCATCCCTGATCAACTATTTCGTTTTTTTCTTTTTTATTTACTGTTTTATTTTGAGTGTTTTCTTCCCGAGTGTTTTTTTCAACTTCCGTCTAATTCCCCTTCTGTGATCTGTTTGTACATCGTTGATGTTTTGTCTCTTTAAACATCAATCCTTTGTTTTTCTAATTATTCTGATTCTAACTCACCGGGATTTTCCAAAGTACCTTTTGTCGTGAAGTAAAGTAGTATTGTAGTACTGTTTTAACCAGGATACTCTTGAGTTGTGTGTCAGATCTCTGCGTGTGAGAAACCTTTTCAATAATCAATAAAACTGGAGTTTGATCCTTATATGGAAGTAAATCAGTTTTCGACATATTAACGTTTAAAATCTTTTAAATTTTTCATTGAATTGTTAAAGATATAATTATCTTTTAAAGCGAATCATTTATTTCATAAAATGTTGTTTTTTTAATAATTGAATAAAAAAATCTAAATCAAATATTAAAAAAATTAATTATTTTACACATATGGTTTAATATTCTAATTACTATCATTGAAAACATGTTTTGAATATTACATTTAAAAACTGAATGTAATATTATTTGTTATATGTTGTATATATATATTTAATTCATTTTGAATTTGGAACATTTATTTTGGAATTATTAAATTAAGAACGTCAAACTCTGTGTGTAAACGTTCAATTATTCATTTAGAAAACATGTTATTAATTTAATTAAATCATTCAACGTTTCAATAAAGAACTTGTTTCATTAACGGTTGACATTTTTATATCAAAATCTATGTTTAAAAATAAATAATTTTGAATTCATAATTATTTTTTTTATTCAACCACTCTGTTATTTCGACACTAATATACTTCCATACACTTATGATTACTCATGAGATATATATACAGTATATCCAGTGTATATGTATACAGTATATTTATATATTAAATACATTTTGAATTTAGAACATTTATTTATAAATTACTGAAATAAAAATATCCAACTCTGTCTAAAATTTAGTTTTTCAACCACTCGATAATTTTGTCATTACTTTACTTCCATACATTTCTGATCACTCATGATATAAATATCCAGTGTATTTGTAAACAGTATATATGTATTAAATTCATTTTGAATAAAGTATATTCATTCATGAATTATTGAAGTAAGAATATCAAACCCTGTCAAAAATCTTCTTATTCAACCAATAATTTAGAAACTAATATACTTCCATACACTTCTGATTACTCATGATATATGATATACCCAGTGTATATGTATACATTATATTTATATAAATATAAAATACATTTTGAATTTAGAACATTTATTCATGAATTATTGAAGTAAGAATATCAAACTCTGCATCTAAAACGTTGTTATTCAAGCAATACTTTAGACACTAAAATACTTCCATACACTTCTGATCACTCATGATATATATATATATATCCAGTCTATATGTATACAGTATATATATACGTATATAGATACAATTCATTTTGAATTAAGCACATTTATTCATGAAATATTGAAGTAAGAATATGAACCTCTGTCTAAAACGTTGTTATTCAAGCAATACTTTCGACACTAAAATACTTTCATACACTTCTGATTACTCATAATATATCTAGTGTATATGTATACCGTATATATATATATCTATATATAGATATATAGATATATATATTAAATTAATTTTTATTTAAGCATATTTATTCCTGAATGATTGAAGTAAGAATATCAAACTCTGTCTAAAACGTTGTTATTCAACCAATACTTTAGACACTAAAATACTTCCATACACTTCTGATCACTCATGATATATATATATAAATCCAGTGTATATGTGTACAGTATATATATATAAAATTCATTTTGAATTAAGCACATTTATTCATGAAATATTGAAGTATGAATGTCAAACTCTGTCTAAAACGTTGTTATTCAACCAATACTTTCGACACTAAAATACTTCCATACACTTCTGATCGATATATGATATAATACTATATATATATATATATATATATATAGATGTTTGAAAGACGACACAGAGATTCACTGAACCCCAAATCTTTATTAACCACTGCTTGCTCACGAGGATATATGTGGGGGGGCACGGATGGAAGGAGGAGAGAGAGAGTGACGACGTCGTGTTCGTCTCTAACGACGACTCCTGGTCCGTGACCTTCGACCTTCACCGCGGCGACGCCTTCAGGAGCGTCGTTCGGAAAAAACGCCCGTCAAAACCCTTACGACGTGTTCTTGGCTTTAGTTACGGAGAGGTCACCGGGGGGTCATGAAGCAGAAGGAAGTGAAGTGTCCGACCGTTATGCTATGGGTCAGGCGTGACCTTTGACCTCTACAGCGGACGTTGAGTTTAAGAAGATCAGCGAGTGCACGTACGACACGGAGGGCGGGGGGGGGGATGGAGGGAGGAAGGGGGCGGGGCTTGATAAATGCTAGCGCGTCCTCCCGCCGTACAATCTACGTCTGAACTACGACGAACATCCAACGAGCACGAGAGAAAAAACGCAAAAAAGACGCCGAAAACCGGGGAAACGCTTCACGCCGAGGAGGAGCAACACATATATCAAAAATGGCACAATCAATACTTTCGCTGCTGTTTGTAACAAAAAAATAAGTATTTACAAAAAACCCACTTGTCGAAAATTTTCCTTTTGCTTCAAATGAAAATTTTGTTTTGAAAGACGTGAGGGGGGGTCAGGGGTCAGGGGGTCGGGGGGTCGTCTTCTCGCCTGGTGCGGCGGCTCCAGGGTGGAAGACACGGGGACTACCTAGGAGACGTGGGGGGGGTCAGGGGTCGGGGGTCGGGGTGGGGGGTGAATGCTCAGAGGTGGGACTGATGACGGGGGTCTCTCATGCCAGGATCTCTTCTCTCAACTGCTTGTTTTTGCGAACCTCCTGAGCGTGTTTTTCCTGAAACACACGGAAAAACACGTTTACACGTCAAGTGTGTTTTTATGTGAAGTTTTTTTTATTTTAAATCATTTTTGTTTCATCAGTAAGTTTTTCCTGAAGGGATTTAGCTCAAATCTTTCATTTATTTATGTAATCAATAATTTTACTCAATCATTTCAATATTTCAAACAATTTTCAACTAAAATCAAACAATTTTCAACTATAATCAAACAATTTTCAACTAAAATCAAACAATTTTCAACTATAATCCAACAATTTTCAACTAAAATCAAACAATTTTCAACTATAATCCAACAATTTTCAACTATAATCAAACAATTTTCAACTATAATCAAACAATTTTCAACTATAATCAAACAATTTTATAATCAAACAATTTTCAACTAGAATCAAACAATTTTTAACTATAATCAAACAACTTTCAACTAAAATCAAACAATTTTATAATCAAACAATTTTCAACTATAATCAAACAATTTTCAACTATAATCAAACAATTTTATAATCAAACAATTTTCAACTAGAATCAAACAATTTTCAACTATAATCAAACAATTTTCAACTATAATCAAACAATTTTCAACTAGAATCAAACAATTTTATAATCAAACAATTTTCAACTAGAATCAAACAATTTTCAACTATAATCAAACAATTTTCAACTATAATAAAACATTTTTTAATAAGAAATCAATTTTATTTTAATAAAAAAAATTTTTTTGGCTATGAATAAAACATGTAGAATTTATAGAAATGAATTTCTGAAGAATAAGAAAATTAATCAAATTAACATTAAAAATCAATTATTTTTGAAAAATATATAGTTTAGTTTTTTGTAGTTTAATCATTCAATATTCAAATTAAAAAATAACTGTTGAAATCCAAAGCGTTGAACGTCGCGCAGCAGCTTCAGGCCCAGACTTTCCTTTATTTTACACTTATTATGAATTTAAAACCCATTTAAATGCTTCAAAATAGATCATTTAAACAAAACACGTTGAAAACATGTTAATCAGACACGCGTGTTCCTCACCTTCTCCTGTAGTCGCTCCATGAGAGCAGCCAGGTAGGTCAGACGGTTCTCCTCGCTCTGCTCCATCTTCAGCAGCAGCTTCTCTTCAGCCAAACGACTGAAGTTGCTGTTTTCCTCCATCGCCTTCATCAGAACATCTCGCTCGTGCTCTCGCTTCTCAGCCAGAGCTCTGAGGACCTGAGCCTCCTGGGACTGAAGAGAGAGAATCACTGAGAACTTCAACTTTATTTTTTAAGTGTAATCAAAACATTTTTTAAAACTTTAATCAAACTATCTTTTTTTACTTTTATCAAACAATTTTCAAATATAATCAAACAATTTTTTTTTACTTTTATCAAACAATTTTCAAATATAATCAAACAATTTTCAACTATAATCAAACAATTTTCAACTATAATCAAACAATTTTCAACTATAATCAAACAATTTTCAACTTTAATCAAACAATTTTCAACTATAATCAAACAATTTTCAACTAAAATCAAACAATTTTCAACTATAATCAAACAATTTTCAACTATAATCAAACAATTTTCAACTATAATCAAACAATTTTCAACTTTAATCAAACAATTTTCAACTATAATCAAACAATTTTCAACTATAATCAAACAATTTTCAACTATAATCAAACAATTTTCAACTTTAATCAAACAATTTTCAACTATAATCAAACAATTTTCAACTATAATCAAACAATTTTCAACTTTAATCAAACAATTTTCAACTATAATCAAACAATTTTCAACTGTAATCAAACAATTTTCAACTGTAATCCAACAATTTTCAACTGTAATCAAACAATTTTCAACTATAATCAAACAATTTTCAACTGTAATCAAACAATTTTCAACTATAATCAAACAATTTTCAACTATAATCAAACAATTTTCAACTAAAATCAAACAATTGTCAACTGTAATCAAACAATTTTCAACTAGAATCAAACAATTTTCAACTATAATCAAACAATTTTCAACAATAATCAAACAATTTTCAACTAGAATCAAACAATTTTCAACTATAATCAAACAATTTTCAACTATAATCAAACAATTTTAAACTAGAATCAAACAATTTTCACTTATAATCAAACAATTTTCAACTATAATCAAACAATTTTCAACTGTAATCAAACAATTTTCAACTAGAATCAAACAATTTTCAACTATAATCAAACAATTTTCAACTGTAATCAAACAATTTTCAACTATAATCAAACAATTTTCAACTATAATCAAACAATTTTCAACTGTAATCAAACAATTTTCAACTATAATCAAACAATTTTCAACTATAATCAAACAATTTCCAACTATAATCAAACAATTTTCAACTATAATCAAACAATTTTCAACTGTAATCAAACAATTTTCAACTATAATCAAACAATTTTCAACTATAATCAAACAATTTTCAACTATAATTTCATGTAAATCTACATTTTAATATTTTAAAACTTGTTCAACATTTGAATCTCATCATCATCATCTTCTGGCCTCGATTCCCTCGAAGACAACATTAAGTTCTCGACGCTCGTCTGAACAGGAAGTCACTGTCAGGGTTTGGGTTCATTGATCGATTGATCAGCATCTGCTCGACCGACAGTATTGACGACCGGATCGATGACGGCTATTGATCCGGAGATGTTCCACCAGAGTAGACCTGATGGTCTCCTTCTTACCCTCCTCCGGTCCTCAGCGGCCTCCAGCTTCTTCTGGATGTCGTCCAGGGACAGGTCCCTCTTCGGGGGGCTGCTGACGCAGTGGGCGGCGTCGGACACGGGGGACGGCGTCTTCAGGATCACCTCGAACGCCTGGCCCGACGCCCGCTTGTTGATGGGCTTGATGTCCAGGTCTGAGGACGCACGGCACAGGTCAGGGTCCGAGGAGACCCCAGAGGAGACCCCCGAGGAGACCCCCGAGGAGACCCCAGAGGAGACCCCCGAGGAGACCCTCGAGGAGACCCCCGAGGAGACCCCCGAGGAGACCCCCGTCCCGTGAACTTACCCTCGAAGTCGCCCATGGACACGTTCTTGCGGCTTTGCGGGTAGAGACAGGAGCAGATGAGCGAGAGAACCGAGATCTCCTTCATCTTCTCCTTGTACGCTGAGGAACACAAAGGTACACGAGTGAGTCGTCTGCGTAGAGCTTCACTCGGCAGAGGCTCCCGGAGGTTCTTCTCACCGCAGGAGGTCCAGAGGGAGGCGGAGACGAAAATAACCCGAACATACATATTCAAACCTTCTCTAAGTTAAGCAGAAACGACCCTCGGTTTTTTTTTGTTGTTTCTCTGAACCTTGTTGGAGCTCCTGCAGGATCTTCATCATTAGATTCAGCCTGATTATTAATCACACGGTGTGACGCCTTACGGGGGGTTCTGAACTCCCATGATGCTTTTCTACACACTGCTATATCTAGTGACGTCTGATTTAAATTCTACTTCTATGTCGCCGTTTCAAAAGCGATCGGCGATTGGTCGGCTGGGCGGCAAAGCATTACGGGAGCTGCTTAACCTCGTCGGCGCTCATTAAGTCGGGCTCAGGATATAATGAGGCGCGTGATGAACTGTTATTAAACCGTTCATTCATTTTCTATCGCAGGGAGTCTGTCCCAGTTTCATAGGGCGAGAGGCAGGGGACACCCTGGACAGGACGCCAGTCTGTCCCAGGACACACAAAGACAGACAACCATTCAAACACACACTCATACTAATGGGCAATTTCTTCCCAAGTTCTCAATCAACCTCTGTGTGTTTTTGGACTCTGGGAGGAAACCGGAGTGTCCGGAGTAAACCCACGCGACACGGGGGAGAACATACTAACTACACACAGGAAGGTCACGAGTTGCTTGGTCTGGAAGCGAATCAGGACCTTCTTGCCATGAGGCGTCCGCGCTAACCACCGTAATGATGTCGCTGTTTTCGCAGATAGTTTTTGTACACGTGGTACTACATAAACATAGTAGTACCAGCAAAGATATTGCCTTCATTCACTCTGTTACAAGCATGTGATTTATTCAAACACAAGATAAACTTCAAGTAGGAGGCATCAAGTACCACACGCGCCTTAGTCAAGGTGCCAACAAACCAGTGAACTCCCATGATGCTTTTCTACTATATCTAGTGACGTCTGATTGGTCGCTATAAACCCGTATTCAGATTCTACTTCTAAGTCGCCGTGTCAAAAGCGACCGGCGGCTGCGATCGGTCGGCTGGGCAGCAAAGCATTACGGGAGCTGCTTAACCTGAACGGCTTCCGTGATGCTTTGCCGCCCAGCCGACCGATCGCAGCCGTCGATCGCTTTTGAGGGGGTTTGTTGGGAGGCAATGGAACCTCATATGGTAAGTAGAAATATATTTTGAAAAATTGTCACTACTTTGTAGATTTTTGTTTAATGAAAAATTAAGTTATGATAAAAGTTCTTCTTGTCACAAAGCAATTTCTGAGTCATATAAATATAAAAACACTTCAAACACAACTGTCGGTACAAACATCTAAACACAAAAAAACGTATTTTATTTTAACATCTTTCCTGGAAGAGTTCAGCATTGAGGAGCTCCATCAGTGATAGGATGCTCCATCCCAGGTGTGTGAGGGAGAGGTACCTCCTTCCTCCCTGCTGCCATCAGACTCCACAACAAGAACACACCAAGATAACTATTTAACTGCACCTTTCTTGTTATTTTTGTAAATATGATTGTGTATATAATATAGTGCAGATTTATTTTCTATTCTATTTAGATTTTTTCTTTTCTTTTTAATATTTTATTTCTGGGTGTTTTATTTTTTCTGGTGTATTGCTCTTGCTGTTGTTAAAACGAATTTCCCCTCGCGGGACAATAAAGGGATTCTGATTCTGATTCTGAAACCCGACTGGTTCAGATATTCTCTTGTGTTTGCTCAAAGAAGAACTCAGTGCTCGACAGACGGCGAGAGTTGGCCGAGGTCGTTCAGTCGTTCAGTCGTTCAGTCGCTCGGTCGCTCGGTCGGAAGCTGAGAATAGCTTCGCCCGCGAGTCGTGTTGTGATCCAGGTGGTGAGTCAGGAACGAAGCCATTAACAAAATAAAAGCATGGCTTTAAACTGGTCATTTCACAGCATTAAAACAGATGCACAAGCTCAACAATAAAGTTTGTCGTTTGACCAGATCATGACGCATATTTTTTCTTTTGAGGTATGTTCTTTAGATTTGCACTTTGTTCTTTATTTGCCCTTTATTCTTGTTTTTATGAAACTATCGTCTGCTGTGAACTGGAAACCTAATTTCCCTAAAGGGATTAATAAAACTAGTAGTAATATCAGCTCCGTCCATTACTAATAGAGAGTACTGTGTGTAATACTATGAAGCCTTGCAGAATAATACAACGAAGCCTTGTGGAGTTACACTACTAAGCTTGGTTGAGTAATACTAGGAAGACTCAGGAATAATTCAACAAACATTGTGAAGTGATACTACTACGATTAGTTAAGTAATACTACGGAGCCTCGAGGAGTAATACTCTGAGCTTGTGGAATAATACTCTGAGCCTCATGGAATAATACTTTGGAGCATCGCCGAGTAATACTACAGAGCATCACGGAGTAATACTACGGAGGATGAAAGAGTTATACTACGGAGCATAGTGGAGTAATACTTCAGAGCCTCGCAGACTAATACTACGAATCATCCAGGGGTAATACTACAGAGCATAAGTATTAGTAAGTAAGTAAGTAAGTAATATTTATTTATAAGTCTATCTATTGGCAACATGTTTTTGCACTTCGTGTGATTAAGTTTGTCGTAGATAAATAGATTGAGAAGTTTTGTAATTTTAACACAAAACCATTGGAACGAAAAATCATTTTGCAGGATTTAGACTTTTCCAAATTATATCAAACATTCTCGACTCTCGTTATTGTTTCGAGGATATTATTGAATGTTATTCTCACTTAAAACAATCACATGATTGAACCAAATCATGTGATTGTGTTTAAAACTGCAGCGTAAAAAAAAAAGTGTCAATGGTTGGTTGCTGTTTTTCCATAAGTTTGATACAAAATAAATATTTTCTATTTCGTCTGCGTCATTTCGCGACTACGATATCAAGTATAGTTGTTCAAAGAAACGAGTGCTAAAAGTAAAGTGCGTCTGATGAATTTAAAAATAAAACAACTTACATTAAATCTCCTATAATTCATAACTGACACCAACACATCCTTCCATCTCTTCAGGAATTGAATCCTGTCAAATCAGCTGTTTTGATCGACACACGGCTGATCCAATCAAATCTTTCATTGCGCCACTCAAAGGGCGGAGCTTATAACAAAGAAAGCAGCCCATTGGTTATAACTTGTGGCTGGTCCAATCAGCTGTTGAGCGTGACGGCAAGAAGGTTGCTGGTTCGCTTCCCGGTCGGGAGGGAGCCAACTTGTATGTTGTGAGGGTTTACTCCGGGCACTCCGGTTTCCTCCCACAGTCCAAAAACATACAGAGGTTGATTAGGAACTTGGGGAAATTGCCCATAAGTTATGAGTGTGTGTGTGAATGGTTGTCTGTCTTTGTGTGTCCTGAGACAGACTGGCGTCCTGTCCAGGGTGTCCCCTGCCTCTCGCCTGAAGAAACTGGGATAGACCCCCCCCCCCCAACCTCCCCCATAAGGTAAAGAGGAGCGTTAAAGAAAACGAATGAATGACATCATGACTCTCTGGACTCTTTTGAGAAACGTCTTTTGAGTCAAAATTCTCTTGAAAACACCTGGAACGGAACCAAAGCGAAGCTAGTCTGCGGCTGCACCAGGAGGAAGGTTCTCTCAGCAGGAAGGATAGAAGTCTGACCTTCTCTCTCTCTAGTTGCTAACTTGGTTTGTGACTCTAGAGACGCCACAAGGAGAGAATTCTGCAGCGCTGCAAAAACAACCTCTGCTGCAGTGAAGTGTGAACGTTACGCTGATTTAAAACCGTCGAGATCCATCCGTCAGGCCGTAGAGTCTCTTCACTCCGGGCCCAGAAACCCGGGGATGAGATCGACGGTGAAGCAGCTTCTCGGGGCGTAAAGGAACGATTATGAATCCAAATCTTCTTTCTGTCTTATCCTCAGCCTCGTGCGACGCAGACGAGCCGACGCCGCCTTAATGTGATCAACTCGCCGACGCTTTCTTCCTCCGCCGGGCTTGTGAGCCGAGCTCGTGAGCCGAGCTCCCGCGGGAGCACGAGCCGGGATTAGACGAGGAAGACGAAGAGTCGCTGCCGAGCCCCGGGACCGAGGGACGTCCAAGGTTGTCGTGAGGACGTCGAAGACGACGCAGCAAGTAACCAGAGAAGCACTCCGAGAGCCTAGACCTCTGCCAAGCAGCTCATTTTTTTTCTGGGCGTATAAGATTCTGCAAATTATTTTCATACTTTTCTGATTAAACTCTTCAGAGCCTCAACACTCTGAGCTTTACATAGTAGTAATCTCAGCTCCGACCATTACTAATACAGAGTACTGTGTGTAATAAAAAAAGAGCATCGGGCTATAATACTACGAAGCCTTACAGAGTAATACAACAGAGTGTGTAGTAATACTACTAAGCTTGGTTGAGTAATACTAGGAAGCCTCACAAATAATACAACAAACGTTGCGGAGTGATACTACTAAGATTAGTTAAGTGATACTTTGGAGCCTCTAGGAGTAATACTCTGAGGCTTGTAGAGTAATACTCTGAGCCTTGTAGAGTAATACTCTGAGCCTTGATGAGTACTTATACGGAGTCTCGTGTGTAAATAAAAACGAAACATAGTGGAGTAACACTACAGAGACTCACAGAGTAATACTACAGAGCATCGCAGAGTTATACTACAGAGCATCACGGAGTAATACTACGGAGCGTCAAAGAGTTATACTACGTAGCATAGTGGAGTAATACTAAAGAGCCTTGTGGAGTAATACTTCAAAGCCTCGCGGAGTAATACTACGGAGCACCGTGGAGTAATACCATGGAACATCGCAGAGTAATACCACGGAGCATCGTGGAGTAATACTACGGAGCACCGTGGATTAATACCACGGAGCATCGTGGAGTAATACTACGAAGCATTGCAGAGTTATACTAAAGAGAATTGCGGAGTAATACTGCAGAGCATCGAGGAGTAATACTACGGAGCATGTTGGAGTAAAACTACAGAGAATTGCGGATTAATACTGCAGAGCATCGAGGAGTAATACTACGGAGCATTGTGGAGTAATACTATGGAGCATGTTAGAGTAAAACTACAGAGCATTGCGGAGTAATACTTTGGAGCCTCGCGGAGAACAACAGATCCTACAACTGTTGATTTTTACAAAAATGAAATAACCGTAAGTAGGCTTTATAGTCTGAAGAATAATGAACTAGTTTCCTTTGTTTCGTTGTTGCTTAAGTCGTTTCTATTATTGTTCTCATCGTGTTATTATTGTTTCCTCCTGACCTTCAATCATCTGGTTTTAAAGCAGTTCAACTGGAAATAGAATTCTCCACCTCTGATCCAAATGGGCCAAAAAACTACAAATAAAAAATTGTAATGCGACCAAAAAGTTGGACCTTGAAGAAAAGGTATATAATCACGTCGAGGAACAAACATGTTCAAATTAAAACGTTGATTTGTTCATGGATTGAATACGTTTGTCAAACAACAAATCTGAGCCACAGAGTCATTTCAGCTGCAGGAGTGAAGCCATTGTTACGTCGTAATGGACTCTCGTAACCTCTCGTTCGCCCAGATTTCAGATCAACTCTACAAAGTAATACGTGTAAAACATGAGAGTCATGATGAGGAACTTACTGCGTCTTGGAGACAATATTGAAGCGAGACTCAAACGAGACGAACACAAGTGTGTTGAGGTTAAATCCCTTCAGGCCTCGCAGCTGCCCTCAGGAAATGGATTCGCTTCAGGTGCACTTAAATTAGTAATTAGTGAGCGTGCCATTTAACAAGAGTGTGTGTGTGTGTGTGTGTGTGTGTGTGTGTTGTCGCTCATTAAACGTTGTGCACGTCAGGATGCCGTCGACCATTTCCGACCACTTATAGAAACGCAGACGAAAAAGGTGGAGAACCAGCGGAGCAGGTGATGTGATCTAAGTGCTCCCGAGGAAGAAAAAACCACCGCCGTGGTTTTCGGATCCGAGGCCAATTTCCGCGTCCGACCGGTGGCGCCCGGCGTCCTTGAGAGCGTCGCCTCCATTACGACGGTGTTTGGCAGATAAGTAAACACTTATTCAAGGGAGATTTAGTGCTGCTGTCAGCGACTATTGCACCTCCGGGACCAGGAGTCGAAATGAAGGACGGAGCTTTTGCCTTATTTTTATTAAGTCAAAGTCGTAAATTCTCACTAAAAAGGATGTTTTTCGTCGGAGCCGACTTAGACAGGAAGTGGATTTAATCGAACACCCATTTAGACAAATTAATTCAGGTCGTCGGGATAATAACACATAGTAGGAAAAATAACAATTATCTTCGATTGTCGTCCATTTTAAGTCATATATATATAGATATTGATGACATTTTAAGTCATTTACTGTATATATAGATATTGATGACATTTTAAGTCATATATATATAGATATTGATGACATTTTAAGTCATATATATATAGATATTGATGACATTTTAAGTCATATACTGTATATATAGATATTGATGACATTTTAAGTCATATATATAGATATTGATGACATTTTAAGTCATATATATATAGATATTGATGACATTTTAAGTCATCTATATATAGATATTGATGACATTTTAAGTCATATATATAGATATTGATGACATTTTAAGTCATATATATAGATATTAATGACATTTTAAGTCATATATATAGATATTGATGACCTTTTAAGTCATATATATATAGATATTGATGACATTTTAAGTCATATCTATAGATATTGATGACATTTTAAGTCATATATATAGATATTGATGACCTTTTAAGTCATATATATAGATATTGATGACATTTTAAGTCATATATATAGATATTGATGACATTTTAAGTCATATATATATATAGATATTGATGACATTTTAAGTCGTATATATAGATATTGATGACATTTTAAGTCATATATATATAGATATTGATGACATTTTAAGTCATATATATATAGATATTGATGACATTTTAAGTCATATAGATATTGATGACATTTTAAGTCGTATATATAGATATTGATGACATTTTAAGTCATATATATCCATTAAAAGACGCCTAATCTTTAGCACCTTCTGCACTGTGAGTCACAAACGCTGACACTGAAGGAAACGTCAAGTCATGTTAACTGTGAAAATAAATAGAAACATTAATTAATTGTGGTTCTAATGTCCTTTCCATCCAATCGAAAGACTTTCTACGCCTTCTTTACTGATGATAAAAGGTAATAATTCTGTTTCCTGTTTGTGACTTTAGCGTTTGGCTCCGATCCACTGCAATGCACCATTGTTGGGTTTTAAAAAAGCCAACTCAGCAGAATTCATGAATCACTCGGTTCTGAAGCCACGAATACTTTACTATCATTATATCATCCATGTTTGTTCGCTCGTCGACATGTCGGTTGGATTCCTGCCAGGTCAGCACAAACGCTGAGTCGGCAGAATCACACGGTTCCGTACAAGTGGTTTTCGGGGTAAAAAAAAGCGAGTGGACCGGACCGGGTCGACGTCTCACTTCCTCCTTCGATCCCGATCTCAACTAACCCCCCCCCCCCCCCTGACCTGGATGAAGAATTCCCGGGGACGATGAGAGCATCGTTGTAGCTGTAAAAACGCCACCGCGGACTGATGTCACCACTTCCTGTCAGCGACCCGCCGCCGTCATCCGAACCCGGTTAATGTGCCGGTATTGATCCGAACGGGCCGCCGTGATTGACGAGCCTTCAGGAGAACAAAGGGCTTGAGATGCAAGAAGAAGCTCTTGGTTGGGGTTTTTTTGGGGTTGAAGTGGATTTGACCTGGGTTTGGTAAAGGTCAGGGAGGTCAGGGGGGTCAGGGTGTGTCGTCGGCGTGGCGACCGAACGTCCAGTCGGATTCATGATCTGTCGTCTTTCTCGTTTTACTCTCCGCCGGTTCTCTCTCTCTCTCTCTCTCCCAACCTTCTGCCGTGACTCATGGTCCGTCGCCATGGTTACAGCCCGACGATAACATCTAAAAATTCATTACAAAAAAATACGTAAACCGCATCCATTTAGCGCCGGAGACCAGAGTCTTCGTAGGTTGGAATCTGATGAAGGATAACGGACCAGAAGCACTGGACTTCAGAGAAGGATCTTCAGACGAAGAACCGTCTTAATTCTTGTTTATTTTATTCACGACTCGCAGCCTAAACTCTTATTATTATCTCGTTCCTGCTCCTCGGGGGCTTTTTCCACGAATACAAACTTTTGTCATAGATACCGTTTGATTGATGTCTTGGATCTAAGTATTTGTTTAACTTAACTTTTGTTATTAAATAAAAAGTCAAACTCAATCCAACAACTTTTCTCAGCAGCCTTTGGTTCGAGGTCCAAACTCTCTGAACGCTCTGAGTCTGATTTACATGAACTATATCTAAGTGTATTTTCCTTCCTTATAATCTTTTTACTTATCTTATCTTAAGTCATATTCAAGACTTTGATTTTGAGCTGTCAATCACATCAATATGCTCTAAATAATGATGGTTATATTTAAATTAACTTGATCGAAAATGATAATTATAATGTAGTATGTACTTGCAGGTGTTATTAAGTGTTTATATATGATGTATTTTTGTGGATATTTGTGTAGGAATATTTGGAAATTTGCTACAAACTAAAAAAAAAAAGTTTAAGTTATTTTTACTTCTTTTTTTCAACTAGATTTCTTTTTATTTCGCTTTAAATGTATTTATTCATATTGATGTACGAATAATTACATATTTTACATACGTGTTTGAAAAAAGGGGATTATTTAAACAAATCAATATTTCATTCCGTATTAAAAACTATTCATTGAATGAGTAAATATCTCAGTAAAAGTAGGTGAAAAGGTTGAGTGGCTGTAGTTTAAAACACGAACAATGACCTGAATTCCTTCTTATTTAAAAATAAATATTAAAGTGAATATTTCTGGTCCTACAGAACAAGATCAGACAATGTGAAATATAAATATCTCTCTCTGTCCTCGTAAATAAAGGTAAAAAAAAAGAAAGAATGAACTCGTCGAACCCAACAACTGCTGACTGGCTCTGGGCTCGAGTCCCAGCCCCTCCTTTATTAGCCTCGGCTCAGAGTGAAGGATGAGGAGCAAACGATGCTAGAAAATATATATATTTAGTCGCAGTCACTGGTGTCTGTGTGCCAGACCACCAGACCCTCTGACCATCATGAGCGGTCAAGCAGAAGGAAAACACACACACACACACACACACACACACACATTTAACCTGTGATTTACGTGAGATTAAATGGGCCCTTCATGCTCATAAATACCTCCTTGAAAACCTCTAAATAATGAATAGACTCAAGTTAAAAATAAAGATATTTCTTCTCCATAAACGACGTCGATTCTGGTGCAGGTTTGACTGAAGCTCGTAAATCAATCTCTTCTTTTTCTGGATTTATTTTCTCCACGATCTTCCTCCCGCAGCATGACGAGTGAAAAAAAAAAGACACAAATCCTTGTCTGTGACCTACTTTTTCTTTTCATCCCCCCCTCAAAGAGTGGAGACCCCGGCGGTGCGTTCGCGGGGCGCGCGCGCTAGGGTGGGGTCGAGCCGCATCATGGACTCACACACACGCACGACACACATCCACGCGACGGGGAATAAAACCCAACATATATATCGATGGAAATAAGAATAAAAAAAGAGAATAAACTCACTAGATGTGATTTGAATGATTTGATAAAAAAAAAGTGTAACTGGTTGAAAAAAAAAGATGCGTCATCGCGTCATTGTGAGAAAATAATCATTTTTTTCACCTTCATTTTGAATTAAATCTTTGATTTAACCTGGAAAAATTCAAATTGACTGAGAGGATGCGATGAGTTTTGGCCGCTCCCTTTCCTCCCTCAGCATCCTTTTGTGCCATCGATGCCCCCCCACCCAACACCACCCAACACCTCACCCCCCGGTCCGTAAATGCTGCGTTCAATGACCCCGCATGTTGCGTTCAAAACTCACCGACTGCGATGTTGGCCATCTTTGTTCCGGGGCTGCGGGGCGGCGGGTCGGAGGAGAGCGTCTGGTGCTGCCGGGCAGGGTGGAGGGTCTGCTGGTAAGGCACTGAGTCAGCAGAGACGGAGGCTGCCGGGGAGGATGCTGGTCCCTTATGAGCGGCGAGAGTCGACAGGAAGTGGCTTTTGAGGAGCCTCCTTTCAAAATAAAACACCTTCTTTTTTTTTTTTATCGGATCTGAGGTTTGGTTTTGGAGCTGAAATGATCAAATATTGAATTATCTTGTTGTTATTTCGCCATTTTTATTATTTAATACTTTAATTTAGAAGAGTGAGAACAGTGGCGGGTCAATTCTCAGGGGCCACGTTTTGTACAGGGGCCATCAAGCGAATATAAAAGAGCGAAACCTTTACATTAAGTTGTCAAAATCAAGCTTAATATGCTAAAATCATAATTTTATCGGATTGTATTTTTAAATAATCTGATATAAAAGCACCTTTTCCAGCAAATATCTTTTTTATTTTTTTTGTTTTATTTTTTAGGTGCTATAAATACTACAAAAGCGGAAGACAGAATTCCTAGTCAAATAACTAAAGTCATGATAAAAATAGGTAATAAAAAATGGAAACTAAATTTGTTATTTTCTATATGATCTTTGAGCTCATCTGCGCACTTCTCCCAGGTCGGATTACTTTCGGATTTTTTTTATATAAAGATTTTATTTTTTAACATCATTCAAGTGTTCATTAGATAAGATAAGATAAGATAAATCTTAATTTGTCTCATTTGTAGAGTTTCAGCGGCAGATCAAGAGACTATTATAATGGAAAAAATCTATTTCATTTAAATCAAATCAGAAAAATTGAACAATAAAATGTTATATATATGCACCACAACAATAACAATATACAGTTCATGACTCATCTTATACCTTTCCTTATTATTATTGTTATTATTATTATCAAGACAATATTTTCAATCAAAAAAAAGTTGCTTCAATCAGAAACAAAACATTTATTGACCATAAAACAAAATGACTTCAATCCAAAAGTATATTTTAAATAAAAAGAAAATTTGCTTAATATATATTTTTTTCAATGCAAAATTTCATGGGTTGGTTCTTGTGTTTTGAATTATTAAACCCCAAACAATTAACTTGAAAAAAACACAACATTATTAATAAATTAAAAGGCATTGTTATTGAAGAGAAAAAAAGTTGGAAGTCTTTTTATTGGACTTTATTTGAGTTTGTAGGATGTTGCTCGGAGGACCAGAGAACCAGGACTTAACAAAATACTCTCCTGACTCGTCAGGATTTTTCTTTTTCTCAGACTCTTCACAACCTGAAAAGATATTTGGTTATTTTTGTATCCACTAGAGGGCAGCAAATAATTTCACTCGCAGAACTGTCGTGTCCAACATCCGTTTCAACGTCCTTTTTTACTTTATTCAGATATATGTTAAAACTATTTATATATTTTTCAAGAACTTTATAGTAAAACTAAAATTCTGAACAAGTCATACGTTTGTTTCTTTATTATTTAAAAATAATTTATTCAATGAATTATATATATATATTTGACATTTAAAAAAAAGATTCCTTTAATTGGAGTATTTTATATTGGGCAATACTATGGGTACGACATTTGTGTCTCAATTATTCAATCCCAGAAATTGAAGGTTTTATTTTTATATATTGAAGAAAAAATTCAAGTCCTTTTTTAACTTAATACTTTTTCCAAAATTAAGCAACTTTTTTTTGTTTGAGAAATAAAAGAAACAAAATCTACCTCCATTTCAAACGTTTATGTTTCTTCTGTCATATATTTAAAAAATAAAATTCTGTCAAAACCCATCTGGTGCCATGTGGGACAATGTATAACGTTTCAGATGAAACATCTCACTTGAAAGAAAACCATTAACTTTCGACAAAACACAACGAACAAATTAGCAAAATTTCAGTTTATAACACAAATATATAAACTTGTTTGAATACGGTGGTTTGTTTTTAAAGCCCTGAGATAACACAAGAGTTAAAACAAACTTTACACCAGATCAAGCAAACATTTGTCAATCAAAAACCTTCACAAAAACACAGAAGATCCATTAAATATATCATTTAAATGTTTGACTTCTTCCAGTTTGAGTGTTTGTTGTGAGTTGATGGTCTTGGTCGTGGAAGAACCAGTTCCTCAAACAAGTTCAGACATTTTTGTAAACGTGTGTCAAACAAACAAGAAATCTTTAAATTCTTCACGTTGTACAAACTGTGTAAAGAGTTTTGAAAATGTATCAGAAGTATCTCTTGTTTTTAAAAAAATGACTCTCGTTATTTTTTATTAGAGATTGAAACTAGACGCTGGTTCTGCACAAACGAGCGATGAGACCAAACAAGAACCACATGATCAAAGATAATCACGAAAAAATAATCATAATTAAAGACACAATTTCATTAAAAGTTGTTCAACAAAACAAACAACACAGAAAACACAAAGCAATAACGTTCCTGTACAATTCCTCGAGTAAACCACATGAATCATGTCATGAAATACTTTATTTGCCAAATGTAAATATTTGAAGTGTTTCTTTGAAATTTTTTGTCTCATTCATGTGATGTTTGCTGATGAAAATGTTCATAAGATTATTCTTATCTTAGTGTTGAAAGTACAAAATACTGTATGTCCTTTCATTTGACATTAAAATGTATTTTAATAAAAACTTCAATTAAATCGTATTTAAAGTGTAAAATCAAGACAAATCAACTATATTTGAGAAAAGAAAACTCAACAGTGAGTGAATCGCAGCGTGACTGTGGCAGAAACCTGAAGCAGAGCCAGACTCAGTGTTGACGATTCTTTGATTTTTGACAATTAAGAAAGTGTTGAGTATGTTGAACATATGTTGACAGAATCGACATTTGTTCATTTTTAATGACGCATTAGTGGAAAAGATGTTTGGACAAAGTTTTTTATTTGATTCAAAACCATTCATTTTAAAGAGAAGCCGTTTTGTTTTTTACAATCTACATTTTATATATATATATTATTAAATTGCTCCACAAGTATTTACACTTACATGTTATTATTCTTTATTATTAAAAAAATGTTTCCATCAAGTTTGTTTGAGCATTTCTTTTAAATCTATAACATCTAATCCATGAACATAAATAAGGCCACAGTTACTTTTAAGGATTAGTTATATTTCTGTAGGAATTAATCATTATTTGCTTGTGTTTTTTTAAATTAATTTTAATGATTTAACTGCGAGAATTTCTCGTAACACGATGTTGTGAATGCGGGGCAACAGGTAGTCGTGCTTACGTCATCATTATGCGTTCCCTGAGGGTAAAACTACACGTGACACTTCGCCACACCTGAGCTATACTATCATGGATTTTAACGCATAAAACGTGTTAAATAAACTCACGTAAAAGTCGAAACACCAGTTGTTTATGTATAAATAATTATTTTAATTAATATTTGAACTTGTGCTCGCAGGCGCGGCTGCCTTGATGAAGCCGGTTGATTGAGGGGGGCGGAGCTTAAGTCTGCAGATGTTGCTGAGATGTTCCTGAAGTCCTGCTCCATGTGAGGAGACCTTTGTTCGTGTGTGGAGCTCGGATCCCAGCACTGAGGTATAGCGACATCTCTTTCCGTTCCTCTGGTGTCTCTTCTCGAACTTCCTCCTGTCTTCATCCGCACTCTTCTCTCTCCGGGCGGGCGGAGTTAATCATTGAGGCGCGCTAGCATCTCGTTGCATCAGCGAAGCTAACGTCGCACTTTTTTAGAAGGTTGCAAATCGTGCGGGCGGTAGGATTGTTTTTGTTTGTGTTTGCCCTTTAAAAGTTGTGTTTTTTTGTGTTTTTTTTTAAATTCCGGAGTTAAAGAGTCGCATCTGTTGGGCTCTAGGCCAGAGCTAACCGGCTAAAGCTCCAACTTGAACTGACATCCGAGGCACGTCACAGATCCTGCGGCTGCTGCCGGAACAAGTCGTTCTTGTCGAGAGAAGATGGTGTTGAGAGAAGATGGTGTTGAGAGAAGATGATGTCGCGAGAAGATGATGTTGAGAGAAGATGATGTTGAGAGAAGATGATGTCGAGAGAAGATGATGGAGCCACATGTCTGGAAGTAACTGACGCTGCCAGGAAATGACTTCAAGCGTGACGTCATGTCACATACTCTTAAATGAAACGTGTATTTCTTTCACTTAACCTCGGTTTTTTTTCCATTTAAATAACACTTTATTCTTGCACTTATTAATGCTCATAACGTGGTGTTTTCACTTTAAGACCAGTCGGAAATGAATGTTCAAAAAAGTTTGTTTCAAGTATTTAATGCTTGAAGTAATACTAGTAGTAGATGTAAAAAGGTTAAAGATGAATTGTTTTGTATTAAACCACTTTAATCGGAAAGGTCTTGTTAAAATGATACAAGTATCATTTTCCTGGGATTAAATATCAGGAAAGTTATGGTTTATTAAAACAACTTTCCAATCGTCTGTCAATAATATTTGTGATCTTTCAAACTGTCATAACCTTCCTAATATTTTCTACACTTTAAAAGTGTTTGTAAGTTATTGTAGATTGAACAAACGCACACAGTTGTTTAAATACACATTATACTATATATATACTATATATCTATATATATAGATATATAGATACTATAGATGCTTTTAATACTAATGATACTAGATACTTTCGATACTTCGAAACTATAGATACTATAAATACTTTCGTTACTATAGATACTTTCAATACTTCGAAACTATAGATACTATAAATACTTTCGTTACAATAGATACTGTAGATACTTTCGATACTATTGATACTCCTGCCGCCAAACTCAGAATTAAACTATTTAATAGCCCGAGGAATGAATGAGTCACTGAGTATATTAGTGTTGCTTCATGGGAGGAGCATTCATGCTTCTCTGCTCACTGATGACAGTGTTGAGAGTGATCTCTTATCACTTGTGTGTCCAGCTTCAACCTGATCCTCCTGATCAACCTGCTGACTCTCCTGATACTGTAGATTCTACTGTAGATATTTGAAAAACTATAGATACTTTCGATACTAATAAATACTATAAATACTTTCAATATTATAGATACTATAGATACTTTGAAACTATAGACACTTCCGATACTATAGATACTATAAATACTTTCATTATTATAGATACCATAGAAACTTTGAAACTATAGATACTTTTGATACTATAGATACTATAAATACTTTCGATACTATGTACTAAACCACTATAATCAGAAAGGTCTTGTAAAGAACAACTTGGCAGCGTAGATTGAACAAACACACCATGGGTTCTTTAAATACACAGTAATACATGAACTTGGCAGAAGATGAAATATCAGTAAACACAGCTGGTCGACTTGTAGAATTTACACTGAAAATCCAAGATAAGAAAACCGTTTCATTTTCCCCTTAAATAACCTAATCTTTAACGGTTGAAGACTTTTTCTTGTGTCTCCACATCACTGTTGTACATCTAGTTCAGTTGTTTCTGAGACACAAAAACACAATGATCACAATTAAAGAATAACAATGACAGTTGCAAGGTTACATTTGAAAATAAAGTAAGTAGAAAGTCATGGCTTTAAAACGCTTAAGCACCCTTTTGTTAACCTGCTAGTTGAATATCGTTCGTCGGATAATGGAGGAAATTAAAAAAAAAAAAAAAAATTTTCCTCCTACACTTTGTTTCATATTATATGTAAATGCTAAAAATACTAATATTTTACTTCCTTGTGATCTTGACGTTTAGAAAAGTAATCTTATCTTGATTTGTAATTCAGTAAATCATCATCTTTGAATCTACTTTCCTGCCACGGAAACTCAACTCTTTAGTTCCTGAAGTGTCAGATGTACAAGTTTATACCTTCGTTAATTTATATGAAAGTGTTTCAACACTTTCCAATAATAATACTTTTATAAGTACAGAATTAAACCCTACATTATGATACAGTAGATGGACGGATGGATATATATATTATAGATACTTTCGATACTTCGAAACTATAGATGCTTTCGATACTGTAGATACTATAAATACTTTCGATACTAGATAATTTTGATACTTCGAAACTATAGATACTTTCGACACTATAGACGCTTTCAATACTATAGACTCTTTCGATACTAGACACTTCGAAACTATAGATACCTTGGATACTATAGATGCTATAGATACTTTGGATACTATAGATACTATAGCTACTTTGGATACTATAGATACTATAGCTACTTTGGATACTGTTAATGCTATAGTGCTTTGGATACTATAGATACTATAGATACTTTAGATGCTATAGATACCTTCGATACTCTTGGATACTATATAGCAGATACTTTAGATGCTATAGATACTATAGATGCTATATATACTTTGGATACTATAGCTACTTTGGATACTATTAATGCTATAGTGCTTTGGATACTATAGAAACTTTAGACGCTATAGATGCTATGGATACTATTGCTAGTTTGGATACTATAGATGCTATAGATACTTTCGATACTAAAAATACTTTAGATGCTATAGATACCTTCAATACTATGGGTACTTACGATACTATAGATACTTTGGATACGATAGCTACTTTGATACTATAGATGCTATAGATAATTTCGATGCTATAGATACTTTTGATTCTATAGATACTTTTGATACTATAGATACAGCTAGAGATATTGAAATGAAGAGATGTATTACGATATATAGAGGTTTATAGAAATATGTATAATCTCGACACAGATTTTCTCCTGAGGGTTTCTTCGAGGTTGTGGGAGAAAATCCTCGTGACTTTTACCGTCTTCATTGACCAACTGAACCAATTTATTTTCCTCCCTGTTGAGAAGCAAATCCACTTACCTTCACCCGTGACCCTCAAGTGTATGTGGGGGGTCAACATTCCAAACCTGTAGTTGACTGTAAACTCTAAAGAGCACATTCCTGACGAACATTAGTGCGATGGAGGCGACGGCTCATCGCGACGCGACGCATTAATCCACTGTACTTTACTGTACTGTACAGCGACGGCTCCGTTCACTAAACCTTCCATACTGTTGCATTTATCCTGAAACTTGTTGAACTTTCCAATTGTATTTTACGATGTACACGCGATAAGTTCATTTGTGTTCTACCATGAAGGCTCGCGACCCACTCTATTATTGTTTAAAGTAAAATTCTAACGACACTTTTCTATTTCAATCATTATATATCGATTAAAATTGTTAAAATGAAGTCTCTTACATCATTTTCTTACAGAAATATTCCTGTGGTACATGTTGTTTTTGTCTTATTCAGCTAAAAATATAGCAGTTGTGCGTCTGCAGTGACGCACAGAAGTTGTGTTTGCGTTCAACCTCTTGTGTCAACAGTGTAACCCTGCAGTTTGGATTGAAGGCTTGTGTAACATGTTTGATTGACAGCTGGTGTGTGACGATGATTTGTTGTGGTTTACAGAAGCGATGTCTGCTGCTCTGTTTTCAACAATCGTCGCCTGAGCTGCATCTGCTCGCCCGTCTCAGCTCCTCCCACTCGCTCGCCCATCACTCACTCGCCCCCGGTCCTCCTTGGTCCTCCTCGCTCCTCCTCGCTCCTCCTCGCTCCTCCTCGCTCCTCCTCGGTCCTCCTCAGTCCTCCTCGATCCTCCTCGATCCTCCTCGATCCTCCTTGGTCCTCCCCGGTCCTCCTCGATCCTCCTCGATCCTCCTCGATCCTCCTCGGTCCTCCTCGGTCCTCCTTGCTCCTCCCCGGTCCTCCCCGGTCCTCCTCAGTCCTCCTCGATCCTCCCCGGTCCTCCTGAGTCCTCCTCGATCCTCCCCGGTCCTCCTTGCACCAGCATCCGTCAGTCGTCCGTGGATCATCATCATCATCATGGGGGCGGAGGTCGAGTCCAAGACGGACGACGTGAGGCTGAAGCAGGAGATCTCGCTCCTGCACGGAGTCTGTCTCATCGTGGGCAACATGATCGGGTCTGGAATCTTCATCTCACCGAAGGTAAGTTCTTTTTTTTTCTTTTTTTTTTCTCAGCAGTTTGTGATCATCGTTATAATGATGACAACATCTGTGTGAGCAGGGGATTTATTTGAGTTTATTTAATTTGTTTTTATTAAAAGGGAAGCTTTTTTACTTTTTAAAATATGTAATTTTAAAAATAGTTTTTGATACAAGGATCCTTTTTAATTTTTTTTAATTTATGTAATTTTAAAATTAGTTTTTGATACAAGGGATGTTCTTTTTATTTAATATAATTTCTTTTTATTTCAATAAGTTTGTTAAAAAAATATTTGTAATTATTTAAATGTGTTCTTACAACGGAGGCTCTTCAATTTAATTTATATTGCTTTAAATACAGAAACGTTTTTTTGTATTTAATTTCTATTTTGTTAAGTTTCTCTTTAATACAACAGATGCTTTTTTTAAAATTTCATTTCTATTTATTTAAATACGTTTTTAATACTAAATATGCTCTTTTTATTTAATTTCTATTTATTTAAGTTTGTTTATTATTTAAACATGTTAATAACGTCGGGAGCTCTTTTGTATTTATTTCTATTGTATTTGTTTTTAATACAAAGGATTTTCTTTATAAGTGGACAAACCTTATATATATATATATATATTTTTTTTTTTCTACAAACCTATGAAAGCAACTTGATTCACATTTGCTCGTTTATTGTTTTTAATTTTAAGTGTATTAATTTTTTAAACAAAGAAACTAAATTGTATTGTCTCTCGGGTCTCTCTCTATGGATGGATGGATGGATGGATGGATGGATGGATGTTCATATACAGGGTGTCCATGAAGTCTCTTTGAAATGTTAAAATATGTATAACAGTCAGTTTACTAATGTCTGAACTAGATCTAGTTGTAATTTATAATAACAAATGTATACAGAATGTTCTTTATTTAGGTAATGAGCAGAGAAGCAGAATGAGTGCATGAATGCTCCTTCCCAGGTGCAAAACAAATAGACTCAGGGACTCATTCATTCCTCGGGCTATTAAATTGTACAATTCTGAGTTCGGGGGCAGGAGTGGAGTGAAAGTATCTGGATGTTCTGTTCCATGTTAGTCTTTGTATCCTTTGTCTTTGTTGTTTTTCTTTGACCTATGTTCTTTGTCTTTATCTTTAGACTTAGATTGTATCATCTTGTTCTTTCTCTTTATGTTCTTCTTCTTATTTTATTTTTGATTTATTTTTTATGAAAAATTGCTGTATTTTCTGTGGCTATTGGAAAAAAAGAATTCCTGAGGGATCAATAAAGTTTTACCTTACCTTACCTTAATGATTAATGAATTGAGAGACATTTGTCTGTTGTGTTGGAAGGAAAAAACACAATGACTAGTACGTGGTGCAGAGACTGAGGAGGAATATCTTGAGCTTCAATGAGATGCTCGGTCACATTCCTGGCGTTGATGCTGCCTCTGACAAACGTGCGCTCGGCTCGTGCACGAGAAAGATCCGACAGAATCAAGCATCATATGAATGTGTCCAGAAAGTCTCTTTACAATGAATAAGTAAAACCTCACAAAGGCTGTTGATAAGATCTGAACCAGCTTTATTTTGCTGGTAATTACAGTTTATAGTTAAACGTTGCTTCAGTTCTTCAGCGACGTTCATCATCGTTGTCGTCTCCAGGGCGTTCTCATGTACACCGGCTCGTTCGGCCTGTCGTTGATCATCTGGGCCATCGGCGGCGTCTTCTCCATCTTCGGGGCCCTGTGCTACGCCGAGCTGGGGACCACCATCCGCAAGTCTGGAGCCTCTTACGCCTACATCCTCGAGTCTTTCGGCGGCTTCCTGGCCTTCATCCGGTAGACGTGGATCCTGGGAGAGGACATGACTCCGTGATAATAATGAAGTGGATTGTTTATTGGTTTTGTTTAATCCGTCGACAGGTTGTGGACGTCGCTGCTGATCGTAGAGCCGGCGTCTCAAGCCGTCATCGCCCTGACCTTCTCCAGCTACTTGATCCAGCCCTTCTATCCCACCTGCTCAGCCCCGTACGCTGCTGTACGCCTCCTCGCTGCAGCCATCATCGGTGAGTGTGGAGGTCCTGATGTACTGGTGTCTGGTTATTGACTCACCTTTACCTTAACATAATATTGGATGGATGATGGATGATAGATGATAGATGGATAGATGGATAGATGGATAGATGATGGATGAAAGATGATAGATGATAGATGGAGGGATGAAATATTGATGGATGATAGATTGATAGATGATGGATGATAGATTGATGGATGATAGATTGATGGATGATATATTGATGGATGATATATTGATAGATGATGGATGAAAGATTGATGGATGAAAGATTGATGGATGAAAGATTGATGGATGATATATTGATAGATGATGGATGATAGATTGATGGATGATAGATTGATGGATGATAGATTGATGGATGAAAGATTGATGAATGATATATTGATGGATGATATATTGATAGATGATATATTGATAGATGATGGATGATAGATTGATGGATGATAGATTGATAGATTGATGGATGATATATTGATAGATGATGGATGATAGATTGATGGATGATAGATTGATGGATGATAGATTGATGGATGAAAGATTGATAGATGATGGATGATAGATTGATGGATGATAGATTGATGGATGAAAGATTGATAGATAATGGATGATAGATTGATGGATGCTAGATGATGGATGCTAGATGATGGATGATAGATTGATGGATGATATATTGATTGATGGATGATGTATTGATGGATGGATGATAGATTGATGGATGATATATTGATAGATGGAGGATGGATGGATGCTAGATGATAGATTGATGGATGATGGATTGATAGATGAAGGATGGATATATGATGGATGATAGATTGATGGATGCTAGATTGATAGATGGAGGATGGATAGATGATAGAATGATGGATGGATGGATGGATGGAGTATAGATTGATAGGTGATGGATGATATAATGATGGATGGATGATGGATGGATGGAGGATATATTGATAAATGATGGATGGATCGATGATAGATGGATGATAGATAGATAGTGTTGGGGGTTTTCTGTTCCGAGGAACACCTACTCTCCACAGTCTTGTACATGGTGCTGAACAAGAAAGAATCATGGATGAGCTCAAGAAAAATGCTCGTTCAGTGAATTATGCAAAAGTCAGAGACAAACTTACGTGAACACAGGAGCTAGCAAGCAGAGAGATCTAGCAACAGAGGGATCTATCACCAGAGAGGTCTAGCAACAGAGGGATCTAGCAACAGAGGGATCTAGCAACAGAGGGATCTAGCAACAGGGGGATCTAGCAACAGAGGGATCTATCACCAGAGAGGTCTAGCAACAGAGGGATCTATCACCAGAGAGGTCTAGCAACAGAGGGATCTATCACCAGAGAGGTCTATCACCAGAGGGATCTAGCAACAGAGGGATCTAGCAACAGAGGGATCTAGCAACAGAGGGATCTAGCAAGCAGAGAGATCTAGCAACAGAGGGATCTAGCAACAGAGGGATCTAGCAACAGAGGGATCTAGCAACAGAGGGATCTAGCAACAGAGGGATCTAGCAACAGAGGGATCTATCACCAGAGAGGTCTATCACCAGAGGGCTCTAGCAACAGAGGGATCTAGCAACAGAGGGATCTAGCAACAGAGGGATCTATCACCAGAGAGGTCTAGCAACAGAGGGATCTAGCAACAGAGGGATCTATCACCAGAGAGGTCTAGCAACAGAGGGATCTAGCAACAGAGGGATCTAGCAACAGAGGGATCTATCACCAGAGAGGTCTATCACCAGAGGGATCTAGCAACAGAGGGATCTAGCAACAGAGGGATCTAGCAACAGAGGGCTCTAGCGACAGAGGGAAAAGTTCTTACAATATGTTGCTTTAACAAAGGAGGTTGAAAGAGACGAGTGACTGGATCACTAGTGTTTGACTAGATCATAAGTTAGTATTACTTCACTAGATCACTAGTGTTTGACTAGATCACAAGTTAGTATTACTTCCGTCGCCATAGCAACCGAGCCTAACAAGCTGCGCCGCACAGTTCACAGACGGACGGAGACATAAACAACAACGAGACATAGAAGTACAAATTGAAGACTTTACAGAACAAGACACTGATTGATCGAAGTGTGTATTTAAGAAATGCTTGATTTATACAATAAAACATTATAAATGATCACATGTTATCCATATACATATCGCACGTGCTAATATATCGCAATATCAATATTTTTTCCCAGTCTCTGCTTCAAATCAGTGGTAACTGGACCTTGAGTTCGACACTGTGTCAATATAATGATCTAGTACTGGATGAGTATTACCTGCACAGTACACAAGTACTTGTGGATAGAACACCCGTTCGTTTTAATACACGTATTAAAAACTACAGTGGTCCTCTCGCCATATCACGGTCCACCTTGGTTGGCTGGGCGACCAAGCATCACTGGAGCCGTTCAGGTCACCGTCACTGAGAGGGTTGTTTGTCGTGGTACCTTTGTTTGCTAGTTTGTCAAGTTCAAGTAAATGTTGTTGCTTTTATTTAAAGTGGAAATGAAATGATGAAAACATCACAGATTAGATGGACGGCAGGAGATGAACGAGCGAACACTGACTCCTTGAATGAGATTAAACCAGGTCCGGTGCTTCTCCTCAGGACTCCTGACTGCTGTGAACTGCATGAAGGTCAAGTGGGGGGCCATTCTGCAGGTCATCTCCACCGTCGCTAAAGTCCTGGCCCTCATCGTCATCATCGTGGTGGGTCTGGTCAAGCTGGGACAAGGTAGGATCTCCTCTGTTCAACCTTAATCCTGTATGAATGCTTGAAATGAGTCTTAAAAGATTTATAGTAGATGAAAATTGTTTGATTCTTGTTGAAAATTGTTGGATTATAGTTGAAAATTGTTTGATTCTTGTTGAAAATTGTTGGATTATAGTTGAAAATTGTTTGATTCTTGTTGAAAATTGTTTGATTCTTGTTGAAAATTGTTTGATTATAGTTGAAAATTGTTTGATTCTTGTTGAAAATTGTTGGATTATAATAGAAAATAGTTTGATTATAGTTGAAAATTGTTTGATTTAAATTGAAAATTGTTTGATTTAAATTGAAAATTGTTTGATTATAGTTGAAAATTGTTTGATTCTTGTTGAAAATTGTTTGATTATAATAGAAAATAGTTTGATTATAGTTGAAAATTGTTTGATTTAAATTGAAAATTGTTTGATTATAGTTGAAAATTGTTTGATTATAGTTGAAAATTGTTTGATTATAGTTGAAAATTGTTTGATTATAGTTGAAAATTGTTGGATTTCAGTTGAAAATTGTTTGATTATATTTGAAAATTGTTTGATTATAGTTGAAAATTGTTTGATTATAGTTGAAAATTGTTTGATTATAGTTGAAAATTGTTGGATTATAGTTGAAAATTGTTGGATTTCAGTTGAAAATTGTTTGATTATAGTTGAAAATGGTTTGATTACAGTTGAAAATTGTTGTATTATAGTTGAAAATTGTTTGATTATAGTTGAAAATTGTTTGATTTAAATTGAAAATTGTTTGATTATAGTTGAAAATTGTTTGATTAAAGTTGAAAATTGTTGTATTATAGTTGAAAATGATTTGATTTAAATTGAAAATTGTTTGATTATAGTTGAAAATTGTTTGATTATAGTTGAAAATTGTTTGATTATAGTTGAAAATTGTTTGATTAAAGTTGAAAATTGTTTGATTATAGTTGAAAATTGTTTGATTATAGTTGAAAATTGTTTGATTATAGTGGAAAATTGTTTGATTATAGTTGAAAATTGTTGGATTATAGTTGAAAATAGTTGGATTATAGTTGAAAATTGTTGGATTTGATTTAAATTGAAAATTGTTTGATTATAGTTGAAAATTGTTTGATTATAGTTGAAAATTGTTTGATTTCATTTAAATTGAAAATTGTTTGATTATAGTTGAAAATTGTTTGATTTGATTTAAATTGAAAATTGTTTGATTTGATTTAAATTGAAAATTGTTTGATTTGATTTAAATTGAAAATTGTTTGATTATAGTTGAAAATTGTTCGATTTGATTTAAATTGAAAATTGTTTGATTATAGTTGAAAATTGTTGGATTTCAGTTGAAAATTGTTTGATTATAGTTGAAAATTGTTTGATTATAGTTGAAAATTGTTTGATTATAGTTGAAAATTGTTGGATTTCAGTTGAAAATTGTTTGATTATAGTTGAAAATTGTTGGATTATAGTTGAAAATTGTTGGATTATAGTTGAAAATTGTTTGATTTCAGTTGAAAATTGTTTGATTATAATTGAAAATTGTTTGATTATAGTTGAAAATTGTTTGATTTCAGTTGAAAATTGTTTGATTATAATTGAAAATTGTTTGATTATAATTGAAAATTGTTTGATTATAGTGAAACAGAAAAGTGATTTTTTTTATTATCCACCTAATACTGCAGCCTAAAAGAATGTAGTTGGTAGAAAGAAGTTAAGGATAAGAGGAAGTTATTCAAATGAACACGACGCTAAAGGGAAAGAAGGATCAAAGGAGAAATGACTCATGTCTCAGTTCAACTTGTTTAAAGAAGAGATAAAAAGGTGATGAATCAAGTTGATGAAGCAGACATGAATGAACAAGCAGACATGTTTGAAATGATGCTGTGAAGATGCTGACAAAGAGAAGCAGGAGATGAAAACGCTGCTCATTTCCACGTCTCTTTGAAATGAAAGAAAGAAATGATAATCACGTCGTGAAGAGGAGAGAAGAGCAGGAGCGCTTGTGAGGGAGAGATGAAAACATTCAGTGAGATAAGTGAGGAAAATGAAGATAAAATCAAACAGGAGCTTACAGGGTCTGGAAAGTGTCATGAAGCATATATGAGCCACAGATCAAGTGTTCGTCTGTTGTACGAGGATCACGAGACAAACTGTTGATGAAGATGTTTTTCTGATACAAAGTAACTAAGATTCTGCATCAAGACCACAGACTTGTTCATGTTTAGCTGAAGGAAGGAAGCCGTGAATACAGTTCAACTATAATCAAACAATTTTCAACTATAATCAAACAATTTTCAACTACAAACAAACAATTTTCAACTATAATAAAACAATTTTCAACTACAATCAAACAATTTTCAACTATAATCAAACAATTTTCAACTATAATCAACTATAATCAAACAATTTTCAACTATAATCAAACAATTTTCAACTGTGATCCAACAATTTCCAACTGTATTAAACTCAAATAAAACTCTATTACCCTGCAGGTATGGATCAGAACTTTCAAGATTCCTTCCGCGGCTCCAAACTGAACCCTGGTGACATGGCTCTGGCTCTCTACTCCGCCCTCTACTCCTACTCCGGGTGGGACACACTCAACTTCATCACCGAGGAGATCAAGAACCCAGAGAGGTAACTATAGGGTCAATGTTACAATATATCGTGATACTGTAGTAACAAGTATATATGTGTAGTATTGTCCAGTACTTGATTCTGGTGTTGTAGTATTTACAAACCACATGACTCTTGACGAAGTCGTAACTACTTTCATTTGTTTTCAAACCAAAATATACCCAAACATCAGCTTTAAAAAGCTGCTGGAGTCACTGTATCCTCTCGTCCTCAGTCATCGTCAGAACTCGAGTTCATTCTTCAGGATGTTATGACTGCTGCCATCTAGCGGAAGTCTAATTGCAACACAAAAATAAACAAACGCTGAAAATATTTGCATGTAAAAAAAATATATACAGTATATATCAAAGTATTTTTATATGTTTATTTATTCTGAAAATATTTCAAAACATCAGCTTTAAAAGCTACTAGAGTCACTGTATCCTCTTGTCCTCAGTCGTAATTGCTTTCATTTGTTTTCAAACAAAAATATGTCCAAACATCAGCTTTAAAATCTGCTGGAGTCACTGTATCCTCTCGTCCTCAGTCATCGCCGGGATCTTATGGGATTTAATTGTTCCATTAGCTGCGGTTTATGTAATGACTGCTGCCATCTAGTGGCTACACGTTTAAATGCACACATAGATTAAGAAATGCCGTGAATATTTGCATGTTAATTGTAAATGAAAATAATATTTAATTCTACACACTTCATTAGAACATAAAAGTACTATGATAATATCATGTTGACACAGTTTCTGCTCTGCTGCGTTCGTAGAAACCTGCCTCTGTCCATCGCCATCTCCATGCCCATCGTCACGGTGATCTACATCCTGACCAACGTGGCCTACTACGTGGTCATGGACGTGGACCTGGTGCTGAGCAGCGAGGCCGTCGCCGTGGTGAGTCTTTCAGGAGAACCTCCTCAAAAACCGATCCCGTCTCCTGGAGCGCAGGCATGTTTAATCCGATCACCGCCTCAAATTGGAAACATCTGCTCGACGGAGCAGGAGCCGCGGTTCCTGCTTCCTGTGGCCCCCGGTGGGCTGGGGTTCAGGGAACGAGTGAGTGTGAGAGTGGATGACAGGAAAGTCATCCTGCTTGAAGTGGTTAGTGACGAGGAGACGATCCAGTCCAGGATTAGACTCATCGTCTCTCGTCAGATACTGACTTCGATTCCACTTAAACGTTTTTAACCAGACGATTATTGACGGAAACATTAGGCGCAGATGTCGCGTGAAGGTTCCTGAAGAAGAAGAATAATGGTAGGATGAAAAGGAGAAAGAAGATTAACAGGCAGATGAACAATATGATTGAAGAGGAAGAAAGGGAAGAACATGTGTAATAGAACAGCAGGGAGAAGAAGAGGGGGAAGAAAGGGATGTAAAAGGACGAGAATACAGGAGAAAAAAACGAAGAGAAGAGAAATAAAAAGAGGAGAAAAAAGATGTTGAATTGAAAGAAGCAAAGCAACTCATTTTAAGAAGCAGATGAAAGAGTGGTAGAAGAGGAAATAATGAATGTATATATATATATTCTTATTTAAAATTAACGAAATTTTAAAGTTAAAAAGGTTCAATTCGATTTTCGAATAATTTAATCCAATAATTTCTACTTGATTCAACCAATCATGTGACACACAGACTGATCACATGACTGTTCAAAGATCGATCGAGTAGCTCGGTGTTCTGTTGCTTAATGACGACTTAAAAAAATGTATAAATCTATTTTTTAATTATTGGAATTGTAATATTAAACTATTGGTAAAAGAACAGCAAAGCATTTAAAAAATATTCAAAATACAAATCATTGCTATATTTATTTAAATAAATAAAATAAAAAATAATTAACAAAATTCTAAATCAAGTTCCTCCACTGACATTAAAAAAACATTTATTTGAAGAAGATTAGAAAAGATCTTTATTTTGGCTCAGAAAAAAAACGTTGTTCCAATATTTATTTTTCACTTTAATCTGATGTTTCAATTAAAAAAAACCTCTTTCTATGTCATTAATTTGTATAGAGTTTGACCGAAACTAAAACTCTTGAGTGAGCTTTAATTCAAGGTCACGATGAGTCTCATGATTGTTCCTCTCACGACAAGAAACGAAAACCACTCCTTCTGTGTGTCCAGACGTTCGCCGACATGGTCCTGGGCTGGGCTCGCTGGCTGATCCCTCTGTCCGTGGCCATCTCCTGCTACGGCGGTCTCAACTCCTCCATCATCGCCGCCTCCAGGTCAGTGCTGGACGAGCGCTCGGCTGGAGACCTCCTGACCTCTTGACCCTGACGCTCTCTTGTGCGGCAGGTTGTTCTTCGTGGGCTCCAGAGAAGGTCATCTCCCCAACGTGCTGTGCATGATCCACATCAAGTGCTTCACGCCCATCCCGGCCCTGCTGTTCAACGTCGGTGTTTCTTCGTGTCGTGTTGTGTTTGTTTCTGTGTGTTGTGTTTTACGTTGTTGTGTTTGTTTTTTATTCCAGGGAGTCATGTCGCTCATCTACCTCTCGGTGCCGGACGTGTTCCAGTTGATCAACTACTTCAGCTTCAACTACTGGCTCTTCATCGGCATGTCCATCGCCAGCCTCGTCTACCTTCGCTTCACCGCTCCGGACCTGCACCGACCCGTCAAGGTAGCTCCGTCACTGAAGTATCTTTACGACTAGTTCATGACATCATCACGATCTCATTGAAGCACCGACCCGTCAAGGTAGCTCCGTCACTGAAGTATCTTTACGACTAGTTCATGACATCATCACGATCTCATTGAAGCACCGACCCGTCAAGGTAGCTCCGTCACTGAAGTATCTTTACGACTAGTTCATGACATCATCACGATCTCATTGAAGCACCGACCCGTCAAGGTAGCTCCGTCACTGAAGTATCTTTACGACTAGTTCATGACATCATCACGAGCTGAAGTATCTTTACGACTAGTTCATGACATCTTCACGATCTCATTGAAGCACCGACCCGTCAAGGTAGCTCCGTCACTGGAGTATCTTTACGACTAGTTCATGACATCATCACGATCTCATTGAAGCACCGACCTGTCAAGGTAGCTCCGTCACTGAAGTATCTTTACGACTAGTTCATGACATCATCACGATCTCATTGAAGCACCGACACGTCAAGGTAGCTCCGTCACTGAAGTATCTTTACGACTAGTTCATGACATCATCACGATCTCATCGAAGCACCGACCCGTCAAGGTAGCCTCGTCACTGAAGTATCTTTACGACTAGTTCATGACATCATCACGATCTTATTGAAGCACCGACCCGTCAAGGTAGCTCCGTCACTGAAGTATCTTTACGACTAGTTCATGACATCATCACGATCTCATTGAAGCACCGACCCGTCAAGGTAGCTCCGTCACTGAAGTATCTTTACGACTAGTTCGTGACATCATCACGATCTCATTGAAGCACCGACCCGTCAAGGTAGCTCCGTCACTGAAGTATCTTTACGACTAGTTCATGACATCATCACGAGCTGAAGTATCTTTACGACTAGTTCATGACATCTTCACGATCTCATTGAAGCACCGACCCGTCAAGGTAGCTCCGTCACTGGAGTATCTTTACGACTAGTTCATGGCATCATCACGATCTCATTGAAGCACCGACCTGTCAAGGTAGCTCCGTCACTGAAGTATCTTTACGACTAGTTCATGACATCATCACGATCTCATTGAAGCACCGACACGTCAAGGTAGCTCCGTCACTGAAGTATCTTTACGACTAGTTCATGACATCATCACGATCTCATCGAAGCACCGACCCGTCAAGGTAGCCTCGTCACTGAAGTATCTTTACGACTAGTTCATGACATCATCACGATCTTATTGAAGCACCGACCCGTCAAGGTAGCTCCGTCACTGAAGTATCTTTACGACTAGTTCATGACATCATCACGATCTCATTGAAGCACCGACACGTCAAGGTAGCTCCGTCACTGAAGTATCTTTACGACTAGTTCATGACATCATCACGATCTCATTGAAGCACCGACCCGTCAAGGTAGCTCCGTCACTGAAGTATCTTTACGACTAGTTCATGACATCATCACGAGCTGAAGTATCTTTACGACTAGTTCATGACATCTTCACGATCTCATTGAAGCACCGACCCGTCAAGGTAGCTCCGTCACTGGAGTATCTTTACGACTAGTTCATGACATCATCACGATCTCATTGAAGCACCGACACGTCAAGGTAGCTCCGTCACTGAAGTATCTTTACGACTAGTTCATGACATCATCACGATCTCATCAAAGCACCGACCCGTCAAGGTAGCCTCGTCACTGAAGTATCTTTACGACTAGTTCATGACATCATCACGATCTTATTGAAGCACCGACCCGTCAAGGTAGCTCCGTCTCTGAAGTATCTTTACGACTAGTTCATGAAATCATCACGATCTCATTGAAGCACCGACACGTCAAGGTATCTCCATCACTGAAGTATCTTTACGACTAGTTCATGACATCATCACGATCTCATTGAAGCACCGACACGTCAAGGTAGCTCTGTCACTGAAGTATCTTTACGACTAGTTCAGGACATCATCACGATCTCATTGAAGCACCGACACGTCAAGGTAGCTCCGTCTCTGAAGTATCTTTACAACTAGTTCATGACATCATCACGAGCTCATTGAAGCACCGACCCGTCAAGGTAGCTCCGTCTCTGAAGTATCTTTACGACTAGTTCATGAAATCATCACGATCTCATTGAAGCACCGACACGTCAAGGTATCTCCATCACTGAAGTATCTTTACGACTAGTTCATGACATCATCACGATCTCATTGAAGCACCGACACGTCAAGGTAGCTCTGTCACTGAAGTATCTTTACGACTAGTTCAGGACATCATCACGATCTCATTGAAGCACCGACACGTCAAGGTAGCTCCGTCTCTGAAGTATCTTTACAACTAGTTCATGACATCATCACGAGCTCATTGAAGCACCGACCCGTCAAGGTAGCATCTTTACGACTAGTTCATGACATCATCAATTTATTAACTTATATTATCAGATTCATTTTTATTTCCTCCTTTTTTTTCAGTTTTTCGTAATCATTATTATTCTGTTTTATTCCTAATTTTTCACTTTTTCACTTTTTAATGGTTTTCGTTATGATTTATTTATGATAGTTTTCATTTTTTTATCCTTTTTGTTTTATTATTATTATTATTATTATTATTTATATATTTCTTCCTATTTAAGTTTTTATACTATACATCTTTTTTTATTCATGCTATTTCCTTCTTTTTTGTAATAATTATTCTGTTATTCATATTTTATTTATTTTTTTCTATTTTTTTTGTGATAATTTTTCCTTTTTCATGCCCTTTCATAATATTTTTTAAATAAGTCGTTCCTGCTTATTTTCCTGTTTTTCATTTTAAATTTTACGTTTTTTTTCATGATTATTTTCCTGTTTTTCGTGCCTCCGTGATTTTTCCAACCATCTTCCACCAAATCAGCTGTTTTGATTGACACATCGTTGGTCCAATGAAATCTTTCTCTGGACTCGTCTTTCAATGAGTCACGTGTCATGTGACCGTCTTGTCCCATAGTCATAAAAATAGACCAATCAATATCCCTTGATTGATCATGTGATCAACACACACTTCCTCGTCGATCAACGCATTGATCGCCTCGATCCGAAGAAAACGAAGCTACAGAGTTGAAGGTTGGACTCGTGAAGAAACGTTTGAACTTCATGTTTACTCGTCAACTTGACCTTTTTCTTGTAGTTTGAGGTAAAACACATAAAGTTCAGCTAAACAAGGGTTCCTTCGCATGTTTTACTGCGACCTTGAAACACGATCTTGTTCTTCAACCATGTGTCCTCCACAGCTCTCCCTCTTCTTCCCCGTGGTCTTCTGCCTGTGCACCGTCTTCCTGGTGGTGGTCCCTCTCTACAGCGACACCATCAACACCCTGGTGGGCATCGGTGTCGCCCTCTCTGGCGCCCCGGTGTACTACATCTGCATCCACCTGCCCCCGAGCTCCAGGCCGGCCGTCCTGCGCAAAGTCCTCAGTGAGTCACGACTTCTTTATTTACGGGTTTAATTTAATTTAATTATCCTTTTTAAACCACAGTCTCGTTATGAATATCTGTTACAATATAAGTATTGAATGTAGTACTTCTGCTCGTATGTTGTACGTTGTATGTTGTAGTTCTTCAGGCTCTGATCTCACGATGGAATCTTATGTCGATACACTTGAAAAACTTTTCTAAAACATTTTACGAGACGTTGATTTAGTCGCATGTTGTTGATCGTTTCGTTCTCGCAACTACATTACTCATCAAAAGCTACTGTATCCTCTCGTCCTCAGTCAACGCTGGGATCTTGCAGGATTTCTTCCTCTTATTGACATTGACTGCTGCCACGATACGATATATTTACGATATATTCAGTTCACGATACGATATATTCAGTTCACGATACGATATATTCATATCACGATACGATATATTCAGTTCACGATACGATATATTCAGTTCACGATACGATATATTCATATCACGATACGATATATTCATATCACGATGCGATATATTCAGCTCACGATACGATATATTCAGTTCACGATACGATATATTCATATCACGATACGATATATTCAGCTCACGATACGATATATTCAGATCACGATACGATATATTCATATCACGATACGATATATTCAGCTCACGATACGATATATTCGGCTCACGATACGATATATTCAGCTCACAATACGATATATTCATATCACGATACGATATATTCAGTTCACGATACGATATATTCAGTTCACGATACGATTTATTTAGTTAACGATACGATATATTCAGCTGACGATACGATATATTCAGATCACGATACGATATATTCAGATCACGATACGATATATTCAGTTCACGATACGATATATTCAGATCACGATACGATATATTCAGATCACGATGCGATATATTCAGTTCACGATACGATATATTCAGCTCACGATACGATATATTCAGTTCACAATACGATATATTCAGATCACGATGCGATATATTCAGATCACGATACGATATATTCAGATCACGATACGATATATTCAGCTCTCGATACGATATATTCAGCTCACGATACGATATATTCAGCTCTCGATGCGATATATTCAGCTCACGATACGATATATTCAGCTCACGATACGATATTTTCAGCTCTCGATGCGATATATTCAGCTCTCGATACGATATATTCAGCTCACGATATGATATATTCAGCTCACGATACGATATATTCATATCACGATACGATATATTCAGCTCACGATACGATATATTCAGTTCACGATACGATTTATTTAGTTAACGATACGATATATTCAGCTGACGATACGATATATTCAGCTGACGATACGATATATTCAGATCACGATACGATATATTCAGTTCACGATACGATATATTCAGATCACGATACGATATATTCAGATCACGATACGATATATTCAGTTCACGATACGATATATTCAGCTCACGATACGATATATTCAGTTCACAATACGATATATTCAGATCACGATGCGATATATTCAGATCACGATACGATATATTCAGATCACGATACGATATATTCAGCTCTCGATGCGATATATTCAGCTCTCGATACGATATATTCAGCTCACGATACGATATATTCAGATCACGATACGATATATTCAGATCACGATACGATATATTCAGCTCACGATACGATATATTCAGCTCACGATACGATATATTCAGCTCTCGATACGATATATTCAGCTCTCGATGCGATATATTCAGCTCTCGATGCGATATATTCAGCTCTCGATACGATATATTCAGCTCACGATACGATATATTCAGCTCACGATACGATATATTCAGATCACGATACGATATATTCAGCTCTCGATGCGATATATTCAGATCACGATACGATATATTCAGATCACGATACGATATATTCAGCTCACGATACGATATTTTCAGCTCTCGATGCGATATATTCAGCTCTCGATACGATATATTCAGCTCACGATATGATATATTCAGCTCACGATACGATATATTCATATCACGATACGATATATTCAGCTCACGATACGATATATTCAGTTCACAATACGATATATTCAGATCACGATACGATATATTCAGATCACGATACGATATATTCAGATCACGATACGATATATTCAGCTCTCGATGCGATATATTCAGCTCTCGATACGATATATTCAGCTCACGATACGATATATTCAGCTCACGATACGATATATTCAGATCATGATACGATATATTCATATCACGATACGATATATTCAGCTCAGGATACGATATATTCAGCTCTCGATACGATATATTCAGCTCTCGATGCGATATATTCAGCTCTCGATGCGATATATTCAGCTCTCGATACGATATATTCAGCTCACGATACGATATATTCAGCTCACGATACGATATATTCAGATCACGATACGATATATTCAGCTCTCGATGCGATATATTCAGATCACGATACGATATATTCAGATCACGATACGATATATTCAGATCACGATACGATATATTCAGATCACGATACGATATATTCAGCTCTCGATACGATATATTCAGCTCTCGATGCGATATATTCAGCTCTCGATACGATATATTCAGCTCTCGATACGATATATTCAGCTCACGATACGATATATTCAGCTCACGATACGATATATTCAGCTCACGATACGATATATTCAGCTCACGATACGATATATTCAGATCACGATACGATATATTCAGCTCACGATACGATATATTCAGCTCACGATACGATATATTCAGTTCACGATACGATATATTCAGATCACGATACGATATATTCAGATCACGATACGATATATTCAGCTCACGATGCGATATATTCAGCTCACGATGCGATATATTCAGCTTACGATACGATATATTCAGCTCACGATACGATATATTCAGCTCACGATGCGATATTTTCAGCTTACGATACGATATATTCAGCTCACGATGTGATATATTCAGCTCACGATGCGATATTTTCAGCTTACGATACGATATATTCAGCTCACGATACGATATATTCAGCTCACGATACGATATATTCAGCTCACGATACGATATATTCAGCTCACGATGTGATATATTCAGCTCACGATGCGATATTTTCAGCTTACGATACGATATATTCAGCTCACGATACGATATATTCAGCTCACGATGCAATATATTCAAATTATTTTATTTTGACACACACTTTATTGAAATAAAAAAAACTGCGATAAAAAATAAAATATGATTTGAAGCGATAAATAAAAAATTGATACAGTAACTTGATAATTTAATAAATGTATATCGGTTTGTAGATCATCAGTTTAGGTAAATAGTAAAAAAAAAAATAACGACAAAATGTTCTGCTTCAAAAACCTTTAAATGTTGATTGTCTAAAGGAGAAAAAAGTTAATTGTAAAGCGTCATTTTTTTTAACTTGTTTCCTTTACTCTAGTTAGAATTTTTCAATCATAACGTCAACATTTCAAAGCTGCATCTTTAAACTCTACATGTGGGTTTTAAGATTTTTGAAGCGGAAATTAAAATATTGTCTAAAAGAGGCCGAAATAACAGTTCATTGTAAAGTGTAATGTTTTTATTTTCTTATGGTGTTTCCAGACAGGATCTCTGCGTACACCCAGAAACTGTGCATGTGTTGTGTGGCGTCGCCCGACATCGACCTGGACAACATCGACCCGGACAAGCTGGAGTGAAGACGGAGTGAAGCGTCCGCACAACAACAACAACAACATGAAGGACAAGATAAAGAGGTGGATGTGAAGAAGTGAAGTCGCTCCTTCACAGCCACAGGTGAACCTCAGAAACACAAAGTCACTATTGTTTAAAAACCGCACACGTCTTCTTCACTTGAATACAATCACAAGGATTCTTTTCAAACCTTCAGGTTCGTTCAATGTGAACTGTGACGCCACACGTGTAGCGCCCTCCGGTGGCGGGTCCTACTCATTACTGCCAAATGTTTCAGCTGTAGAATGTGTTAGATTTTTTTTTCTCCAAACCTCAGGATTTTGCTGCATCTTCATGGACCCTCTGATGATCATTTTTTTACAGAAGGTCTTTCACCGCAGGAGGTCCATGAAAGTGTCGCGTCTTTGACGGAACGTTGCCTTTAGAACCTGAACTTGTGTCGTCACCAAAGTCTTAATGGGTGTGTGTGTGGGTCACGTGTGTGTGTGTGTGTGTTAGCGTGAGTGGCGTAAATATATCTATATTTTTATACACTCTAGGTGTCAAATGTAACCAGCGTCGTGTGGTTTTCGTGGACCAAGTTGATCTAAACGCGCCTTATTGAGATTCTTGTTCTATAACCGTTTGTATTTGTACGTGTTCAAGCAGCTGCTGATGTGAACCATGTTTTTAACGTGTTTGTTACTTCAAGAGGTCACGGATCTAAACGTTACCAGGTTTTTTTTTTTCATAGAAAGTGACCTTGTGAGTAATTTTAAATACACTTTGGCACCGGTTGTGTTCAAGGTCACGGTGTCTCAGTTCGAGGGAGTCGAAACTATTCCAGTCGACCCTCGACCTCGGGTTCTTCTTCTTCTTCTCTCATCACCAGCTTTATAGATGTTGCTGTTCATGTTTGTGTACTTTGTTTGTACAATTTAATTTATTTAACTTTGAACACAAACAAGCCAAAAGTATGAGTGTGTTCAGAAATCTTGTGTTTTGTGTTTCCTCGTTTAAATAAAGACATGGTTTTCTACAGATGAACGAGTCGTTGGAAGTTACTTTGTTTATACTTCGTACACATGATCGTAGTTTTGTTTTTTAGCTGAAGTTTACACATGTTTTCAACTGTAATCCAACAATTTTCAACTATAATCCAACAATTTTCAACTATAATCCAACAATTTTCAACTATAATCAAACAATTTTCAACTATAATCCAACAATTTTCAACTATAATCAAACAATTTTCAACTATAATCCAACAATTTTCAACTATAATCCAACAATTTTCAACAATCAAACAATTTTCAACTATAATCAAACTATAATCAAACAATTTTCAACTATAATCAAACAATTTTCAACAATCAAACAATTTTCAACTATAATCAAACAATTTTCAACTATAATCAACAATTTTCAACTATAATCAAACAATTTTCAACTATAATCAAACAATTTTCAACTATAATCAAACAATTTTCAACTTTAATCAAACAATTTTCAACTATAATGCAACAATTTTCAACTATAATGCAACAATTTTCAACTATAATCCAACAATTTTCAACTATAATCCAACAATTTTCAACTATAATCAAACCATTTTCAACTATAATCAAACAATTTTCAACTATAATCAACAATTTTCAACTATAATCAAACAATTTTCAACTATAATCAACAATTTTCAATTATAATCAAACAATTTTCATAAGACTTTATAAAACTTCAAAGTAGAGATGAATAGATTAAAAGGATCAAAGAAGAAAAGTTATCATTTCATTTGTATTTCAATGAAAAATATGTTCATTTGTCATGTAATGTCTTGTATAACGATATTATTACTTGATATTATTACTTGATATTATTTGATATTATTACTTGATATTATTTGATATTATTACTTGATATAAACAAGCCAAAAGTATGAGTGTGTTCAGAAATCTTGTGTCTTGTGTTTCCTCGTTTAAATAAAGACATGGTTTTCTACAGATGAACGAGTCGTTGGAAGTTACTTTGTTTATACTTCGTACACATGATCGTAGTTTTGTTTTTTAGCTGAAGTCTACACATGTTTTCAACTGTAATCCAACAATTTTCAACTATAATCCAACAATTTTCAACTATAATCAAACAATTTTCAACTATAATCAAACAATTTTCAACTATAATCCAACAATTTTCAACTATGATCCAACAATTTTCAACTATAATCAAACAATTTTCAACTATAATCAAACAATTTTCAACTATAATCAAACAATTTTCAACTATAATCAAACAATTTTCAACTATAATCCAACAATTTTCAACTATAATCCAACAATTTTCAATTATAATCAAACAATTTTCAACTATAATCCAACAATTTTCAACTATAATCCAACAATTTTCAACTTTAATCCAACAATTTTCAACTATAATCCAACAATTTTCAATTATAATCAAACAATTTTCAACTATAATCCAACAATTTTCAACTATAATCAAACAATTTTCAACTATAATCCAACAATTTTCAACTATAATCCAACAATTTTCAATTATAATCCAACAATTTTCAACTATAATCTAACAATTTTCACAAGACTTTATAAAACTTCAAAGTAGAGATGAATAGATTAAAAGGATCAAAGAAGAAAAGTTATCATTTCATTTGTATTTCAATGAAAAATATGTTCATTTGTCATGTAATGTATTGTATAACGATATTATTACTTGATATTATTACTTGATATTATTACTTGATACTATTACTTGATATTACTTTATACTATTACTTGACATTATTACTTGATATTATGACTTGATACTATTACTTGATATTTTTACTTGATACTATTACTTGATATTCTTACTTGATATTATTACTTTATACTATTACTTTATACTATTACTTGATACCATTACTTGATACCATTACTTGATACTATTACTTGATATTATTACTTGATATTATTACTTGATACTATTACTTGATACTATTACTTGATATTATTACTTTATTCTATTACTTGATACTATTACTTGATACTATTACTTGATACTATTACTTGATATTATTACTTGATACTATTACTTGATACTATTACTTGATATTATTACTTTATTCTATTACTTGATACTATTACTTGATACTATTACTTGATACTATTACTTCATATTATTACTTGATACTATTACTTGATACTATTACTTCATATTATTACTTGTGATTAATGGGAACAATATTAGGTTAAAATTAAAATTTTCCACGTGTTTGTATCACGTTCTAGTCATTTCTGTCGGTGTCTGTGACGCAGCCGTGCTTTCCAGCGGCTCCTCTGCTCATGTTGCACCTGAGAGTGACGACGCTCGTCTTCCTCCTCAGACTCTGGTTTCCTGTGACTCATGCATAAAAGATGCAGCGAGCGTCGAAGCTGCAGTAACGTCAGCAGAACCTCGAGTCCATGGTTGTGGTCCAGATGGACGGACGACCTGCTGCTCACACACACACTCACACACACACACACACACTTTTCCCTCTGGCAACATGGACTTCCCTCGACGCCTCAACTGGATCCGACACCGGCCGTGGCGACCGCACGTCTTCCACCGCGAGTTCAACCGTGAGTACTTGACTCTGCTCAGAGTATTTTCTCAAGTCGTATTATTAAGGTACTGACCACTGCGAACACTCAGTCATGTCTGAAAACTGATCATTGGTTCTTTAGAAATCAACACCTTCTGTCTTGTACTTGCTGAAATACACACGTGAATACTCTCATGTGACACAGTACACAATACTTTTCACCCCCTGAAGAGTATTTTCCTGCAGCTCTGAACTGTTGGTTTAGTGTTTGTTTCACGAAACTGAATTATTCAAGATCTTCGCTCGGCGCTTCTTGTTCTCGCCACCAGGGGGCGATCATCCCCCACACGGTGCTCGAGAACTTGAGCAGCTGATGGTAAAGCTTAGGATATTATTTGTATTACACTTTCAGAAGCAAGTATTTGGAATGTATTTTTAGAATATTTTTAATGGTTTAATCTAACTTTTCAAATGTAGAAACTTTTTTATTGGATTTTTCATTTATTTAAATCGTTTATATTTGTTAGGTTACATTTAAAATGTGTTTTTATTGAATAATTTGATTTGAACAATTAAAATGGAAAAATACTGCATTAGTGCCAATTAATTAATAATATTGAATTAAATTAGAAAAATAACGTAGAATTAAACAAAAATCTTTCTTTGTGAAAATATATATATTTTTTATCCAACAATTTTTAAAGAAAATTCAATTTTTTTATTTCTTCTTTCTTTCTCTTCAGGAAACGAGTGATAAAAGTAAATCTAATTTCTCAATGAAAGGATGTTAAACAGGCTCAGAGTAGATCAGTGTGTAGCAAACAAAAGTTTTCTTTACTTATAGTTCATTAAAGTTAATTAAATATTATTTTTATTAATTAGTTTATTTATTTAAAATGTATTTAAGCAACAAATGTCGTTGGTTTTTTTTTTTCTCATTTCAAATTGTCTTTGATTGTTGTTTTTGTTCCATTTATATTCAATAAATCAATATTAGCTGGTATTAGCAATAATACAATATAAGTCTATATTTGAGGAAAATACAAACGAGAGATAATTCAAATTAAGTTAGATTTTTTTTCAATCAATAACTGAAAAATAACTGTCTTCCCTCCTGGAATTAAAGTATTAGGTTCTTTATTATTTCACAATTAATACTTACATTCACATTTAAAGCTGACATGAAGTAAATCTAAAGAAAAACACACAACACGCAACAACAAAATACACAACAATTACATTTTTTTTCATCATTATTTCTGCCTAAAAAATCATTAAGCAAAAATGAAAAGTGTTTTTCTATCTCTTCAAATCTGGCCAAATAGAGAAACTATCGTGTAAAACAAGCCGCAGTGAAAAATAAATGTTTTTAAACACAAAAAATATATACAATTTTAATCTTTTTGGGGGGTTTGAACTTTTTATAACTATACGACCGAGGCCTGACGTGCTCTGTTCAAGACATTTTTAACGACTGTGTATTTAAGTTTGTTTATTGGAAATATATATATATATATATATATATATATATATATCTATATATGTATATATAATTTCAATTATTATTGATTTTATTTTGATTTATAGAAAATGAATAAAAAAAGGAAGAAGCTACACAGGCTTCCTGTTGTTAATAACGTAGAGAACAATGACTAGAATAAACTAAACGTTACTGAAAAGACGTTATTTTAGATGATTCCTGTAGTGACGCGTGATGACCGGTAGAGGTCGTCGTTCCGAACCATCTCTCCACACGTTTGTCGTTCTTTACGTAAACATTTATACATATTTTATCGCGTTAAAGAACACAATGAAAGACACTAATATGTCTGGTTATATTTTTGAAGAGACTATTTATCTTGTATTTTTTTTACTTGTGTGGTTTATATATACGTTTATTTATCTGAAGATGGCGCCGGTGAGTGTTTTCATCAAAGTAAGATTCTTGTCGTAAGAACGAGGTCAGAATGTTGATGAAAAAAGCTCGTCGGGAACAAAGGCCTCTTAGATTGGCGACATGCGGTGACAGCACTTCAGCGGATTGTCTCGTTCCTGTGAACCTCAACCATCACTTTTCCTCTCATCCCTCCCTCTCTCCCTCCCTCCCTCCCTCCCTCTCTTCCTCCCCCGTCGTGGCTCGGGGTCATGACCTTTGAACCCTCTGACAATATTGCTCCAGAGCCGTGGAAGCAGGAGTCGTGCTCGCGCCTTCAACCCATCAAAACGTCTGCGCGGATCATCTCGGGCGTCGCTAGTAGAGTGAGAGTCTGTGACGTCACTTCCTGTCGCCGCAGGTCAAAGTTCAAAGTTGATTGAAGGTGGATTGTTGGAGTCTGGGAAGAAAAACCAGTTGTTCATTAAGATCAGATTCTTGTTTTTATAAACTATCAATATTTTACTCGTCTAATTTTTAAATTGCATTAACAATTAACACGCAGATACGCATTTGTTCATTTTTGTGTTGTAATTAAACCCCCGGCCTCTAGATGGCAGCAGTCGTTACGGCCTCGAATGAAATCCTGTGATTATCATTTTAATTAATAATTTTCTTTAACCTTCGTTGAGAGTCTGATTCCAATCGTTCAATTAAATATTTATGAATTCGTAGACTTTTAAATTCGATACGAACATGTCGTCACTATTAGAGTAATTTAACATTTAAAATAAAACATAAACATTTGATGTATAAATATAGTCAATTATTTAAAAAAAAATCCCTATTTATTTCAACAATTCAAAAACATTTATATAAAACAATTTAAAATTCTAGAATTCTTAAATAAATGTCCTAAATCCCGCGAGATCCCGTCGGCGACTGAAGACGAGAGGATACAGTGATGACTGAGGACGAGAGGATACAGTGATGACTGAGGACGAGAGGATACAGTGATGAATGAGGACGAGAGGATATAGTGATGACTGAGGACGAGAGGATATAGTGATGACTGAGGACGAGAGGATGCAGTGATGACTGAGGACGAGAGGATGCAGTGATGACTGAGGACGAGAAGATACAGTGATGACTGAGGACGAGAGGATGCAGTGATGACTGAGGACGAGAGGATGCAGTGATGACTGAGGACGAGAGGATGCAGTGATGACTGAGGACGAGAGGATGCAGTGATGACTGAGGACGAGAGGATGGAGTGATGACTGAGGACGAGAGGATACAGTGATGACTGAGGATGAGAGGATGCAGTGATGACTGAGGACGAGAGGATGGAGTGATGACTGAGGACGAGAGGATGCAGTGATGACTGAGGATGAGAGGATGCAGTGATGACTGAGGACGAGAGGATGGAGTGATGACTGAGGACGATAGGATGCAGTGATGACTGAGGATGAGAGGATGCAGTGATGACTGAGGACGAGAGGATGGAGTGATGACTGAGGACGAGAGGTTGCAGTGATGACTGAGGACGAGAGGTTGCAGTGATGACTGAGGACGAGAGGATGCAGTGATGACTGAGGACGAGAGGATGCAGTGATGACTGAGAAGAGGATGCAGTGATGACTGAGGACGAGAGGATGCAGTGATGACTGAGGATGAGAGGATGGAGTGATGACTGAGGACGAGAGGTTGCAGTGATGACTGAGGACGAGAGGATACAGTGATGAATGAGGACGAGAGGATGCAGTGATGACTGAGGACGAGAGGATGCAGTGATGACTGAGGACGAGAGGATGCAGTGATGACTGAGGAAGAGAGGATGCAGTGATGACTGAGGACGAGAGGATGCAGTGATGACTGAGGACGAGAGGATGCATTGATGAATGAGGACGAGAGGATACAGTGATGACTGAGGACGAGAGGATGGAGTGATGACTGAGGACGAGAGGATACAGTGATGACTGAGGATGAGAGGATGCAGTGATGACTGAGGACGAGAGGATGGAGTGATGACTGAGGACGAGAGGATGCAGTGATGACTGAGGATGAGAGGATGCAGTGATGACTGAGGACGAGAGGATGGAGTGATGACTGAGGACGATAGGATGCAGTGATGACTGAGGATGAGAGGATGCAGTGATGACTGAGGACGAGAGGATGGAGTGATGACTGAGGACGAGAGGTTGCAGTGATGACTGAGGACGAGAGGTTGCAGTGATGACTGAGGACGAGAGGATGCAGTGATGACTGAGGACGAGAGGATGCAGTGATGACTGAGAAGAGGATGCAGTGATGACTGAGGACGAGAGGATGCAGTGATGACTGAGGATGAGAGGATGGAGTGATGACTGAGGACGAGAGGTTGCAGTGATGACTGAGGACGAGAGGATACAGTGATGAATGAGGACGAGAGGATGCAGTGATGACTGAGGACGAGAGGATGCAGTGATGACTGAGGACGAGAGGATGCAGTGATGACTGAGGACGAGAGGATGCAGTGATGACTGAGGACGAGAGGATGCAGTGATGAATGAGGACGAGAGGATACAGTGATGACTGAGGACGAGAGGATGCAGTGATGACTGAGGACGAGAGGATGCAGTGATGACTGAGGACGAGAGGATGCAGTGATGACTGAGGACGAGAGGATGCATTGATGAATGAGGACGAGAGGATACAGTGATGACTGAGGACGAGAGGATGCAGTGATGACTGAGGACGAGAGGATGCAGTGATGACTGAGGACGAGAGGATGCAGTGATGACTGAGGACGAGAGGATGCAATGATGAATGAGGACGAGAGGATACAGTGATGACTGAGGACGAGAGGATGCAATGATGACTGAGGACGAGAGGATGCAATGATGACTGAGGACGAGAGGATGCAGTGATGACTGAGGACGAGAGGATGCAGTGATGACTGAGGACGAAAGGATGCAATGATGACTGAGGACGAGAGGATGCAATGATGACTGAGGACGAGAGGATGCAGTGATGACTGAGGACGAGAGGATGCAGTGATGAAAGTGGACGAGAGGATACAGTGATGACTGAGGACGAGAGGATGCAGTGATGACTGAGGACGAGAGGATGGAGTGATGACTGAGGACGAGAGGATGCAGTGATGACTGAGGACGAGAGGATACAGTGATGACTGAGGACGAGAGGATGCAGTGATGACTGAGGACGAGAGGATGGAGTGATGACTGAGGACGAGAGGATGCAGTGATGACTGAGGACGAGAGGATGCAGTGATGACTGAGGACGAGAGGATGCAGTGATGACTGAGGACGAGAATATACAGTGATGACTGAGGACGAGAGGATGGAGTGATGACTGAGGACGAGAGGATACAGTGATGACTGAGGACGAGAGGATGCAGTGATGAATGAGGACAAGAGGATGCAGTGATGACTGAGGACGAGAGGAAATTCAACTTTTTTCAAATTGATATTCTTTTAAATTCGATATAAAAATGTCGGTGTAACCTTGACAACCGTGACGGACACACCCGTCGTCACGTGACCTCCTGCGCGTCACATGATTGGCTGAGAGCACAATGGAGCTCGCTGCTCTGTTGGTAATGTCTGGGGTTTATTTACAATATAAACCTAATGTGTAGAAATAAACTAATGATTATCAGGATTTACTTCCATTTTAAATGTACGACAAATCATCAAAGTCTCGTCTGGCCCGGGAACACCTTGCGGTCCCTCGGGAAAGTCCGGGTCGAGGACAGAAGAACGTTGGGATCAAGATGTTCTCTGGTCTTCTCAGAAGCTGGTGTCGCAACCATGACCAGCAGAGAGTCGACGGTTTCATTTCCACGGATGATGAAACGACACGAAAGTTTCATCATCCGTGGAGAGTTCACTTCCCTGATTCTGCGGCGGTAGGTGTTGCATGATGGGTGGAGGCTCGTGGGACAGGAAGCTGCGGTCGACTCGAGGTCGCCGCGCCCACAGGTCGGTCCAGAACCTTCTGTTATTAGATCTGGATCATGATCATCGAGGGTCAGGATGACTTGAACTGTTCTTAGGTTTTAGATTCAAACATATATTTTATCTCTTTAGTCGTGTTGACCTTCATCTGTGCTCACAACCCACTTCCTCTCTGAACACTGGTTCACTTCCTGTTCACTTCCTGTTTCTCCTCCCACGCCTCGGATCAATAACTGATCAATAATTCATTCATGTGATGATTTTTTTTGTTTTTGTTTGATTATAGTTGAAAATTGTTTGATTATAGTTGAAAATTGTTTGATTATAGTTGAAAATTGTTTGATTATAGTTGAAAATTGTTTGATTTTTAGTTGAAAATTGTTTGATTAAAGTTGAAAATTGTTTGATTATAGTTGAAAATTGTGTGATTTTTAGTTGAAAATTGTTTGATTATATTTGAAAATTGTTTGTTTATGGTTGAAAATTGTTATATTATATTTAAAAATCGTTTGATTATAGTTGAAAATTGTTTGATTAAAGTTGAAAATTGTTTGATTATAGTTGAAAATTGTTTGATTTTTAGTTGAAAATTGTTTGATTATAGTTGGAAATTGTTTGATTAAAGTTGAAAATTGTTTGATTATAGTTGAAAATTGTTTGATTTTTAGTTGAAAATTGTTTGATTACAGTTGAAAATTGTTTGATTATAGTTGAAAATTGTTTGATTACAGTTGAAAATTGTCTGATTATAGTTGACAATTTTCAACTTCAATTTCTTCTTCTGTGGTAGATGTAAGGACGTGTGTTGTGTTTCTTCTTCTGTGGTAGATGTAAGGATGTGTGTTGTGTTTCTTCTTCTGTGGTAGATGTAAGGATGTGTGTTGTGTTTCTTCTTCTGTGGTAGATGTAAGGATGTGTGTTGTGCTTCTTCTTCTGTGGTAGATATAAGGATGTGTGTTGTGCTTCTTCTTCTGTGGTAGATGTAAGGATGTGTGTTGTGCTTCTTCTTCTGTGGTAGATGTAAGGATGTGTGTTGTGCTTCTTCTTCTGTGGTAGATGTAAGGATGTGTGTTGTGCTTCTTCTTCTGTGGTAGATGTAAGGATGTGTGTTGTGCTTCTTCTTCTGTGGTAGATGTAAGGACGTGTGTTGTGCTTCTTCTTCTGTGGTAGATGTAAGGACGTGTGTTGTGTTTCTTCTTCTGTGGTAGATGTAAGGATGTGTGTTGTGCTTCTTCTTCTGTGGTAGATGTAAGGATGTGTGTTGTGTTTCTTCTTCTGTGGTAGATGTAAGGATGTGTGTTGTGCTTCTTCTTCTGTGGTAGATGTAAGGATGTGTGTTGTGCTTCTTCTTCTGTGGTAGATGTAAGGACGTGTGTTGTGTTTCTTCTTCTGTGGTAGATGTAAGGATGTGTGTTGTGTTTCTTCTTCTGTGGTAGATGTAAGGATGTGTGTTGTGTTTCTTCTTCTGTGGTAAATATAAGGATGTGTGTTGTGTTTCTTCTTCTGTGGTAGATGTAAGGATGTGTGTTGTGTTTCTTCTTCTGTGGTAGATTTAAGGACGTGTGTTGTGTTTCTTCTTCTGTGGTAGATGTAAGGACGTGTGTTGTGCTTCTTCTTCTGTGGTAGATGTAAGGACGTGTGTTGTGTTTCTTCTTCTGTGGTAGATGTAAGGTCGTGTGTTGTGCTTCTTCTTCTGTGGTAGATGTAAGGATGTGTGTGTTGTGTTTCTTCTTCTGTGGTAGATGTAAGGATGTGTGTTGTGCTTCTTCTTCTGTGGTAGATGTAAGGATGTGTGTGTTGTGTTTCTTCTTCTGTGGTAGATGTAAGGATGTGTGTTGTGCTTCTTCTTCTGTGGTAGATGTAAGGATGTGTGTTGTGCTTCTTCTTCTGTGGTAGATGTAAGGATGTGTGTGTTGTGTTTCTTCTTCTGTGGTAGATGTAAGGATGTGTGTGTTGTGTTTCTTCTTCTGTGGTAGATGTAAGGATGTGTGTGTTGTGTTTCTTCTTCTGTGGTAGATGTAAGGACGAGTGTTGTGTTTCTTCTTCTGTGGTAGATGTAAGGACGTGTGTTGTGTTTCTTCTTCTGTGGTAGATGTAAGGATGTGTGTTGTGTTTCTTCTTCTGTGGTAGATGTAAGGATGTGTGTTGTGCTTCTTCTTCTGTGGTAGATGTAAGGATGTGTGTTGTGCTTCTTCTTCTGTGGTAGATGTAAGGATGTGTGTTGTGCTTCTTCTTCTGTGGTAGATATAAGGACGTGTGTTGTGTTTCTTCTTCTGTGGTAGATGTAAGGACGTGTGTTGTGCTTCTTCTTCTGTGGTAGATGTAAGGACGTGTGTTGTGTTTCTTCTTCTGTGGTAGATGTAAGGTCGTGTGTTGTGTTTCTTCTTCTGTGGTAGATGTAAGGATGTGTGTTGTGTTTCTTCTTCTGTGGTAGATTTAAGGACGTGTGTTGTGTTTCTTCTTCTGTGGTAGATGTAAGGACGTGTGTTGTGCTTCTTCTTCTGTGGTAGATGTAAGGACGTGTGTTGTGTTTCTTCTTCTGTGGTAGATGTAAGGATGTGTGTTGTGCTTCTTCTTCTGTGGTAGATGTAAGGACGTGTGTTGTGTTTCTTCTTCTGTGGTAGATGTAAGGTCGTGTGTTGTGCTTCTTCTTCTGTGGTAGATGTAAGGATGTGTGTTGTGCTTCTTCTTCTGTGGTAGATGTAAGGATGTGTGTTGTGTTTCTTCTTCTGTGGTAGATGTAAGGACGTGTGTTGTGTTTCTTCTTCTGTGGTAGATGTAAGGATGTGTGTGTTGTGTTTCTTCTTCTGTGGTAGATGTAAGGATGTGTGTGTTGTGTTTCTTCTTCTGTGGTAGATGTAAGGACGTGTGTTGTGTTTCTTCTTCTGTGGTAGATGTAAGGATGTGTGTTGTGTTTCTTCTTCTGTGGTAGATGTAAGGATGTGTGTTGTGTTTCTTCTTCTGTGGTAGATATAAGGATGTGTGTTGTGTTTCTTCTTCTGTGGTAGATGTAAGGACGTGTGTTGTGTTTCTTCTTCTGTGGTAGATGTAAGGATGTGTGTTGTGTTTCTTCTTCTGTGGTAGATGTAAGGATGTGTGTTGTGTTTCTTCTTCTGTGGTAGATGTAAGGATGTGTGTTGTGTTTCTTCTTCTGTGGTAGATGTAAGGACGTGTGTTGTGCTTCTTCTTCTCTGGTAGATGTAAGGACGTGTGTTGTGTTTCTTCTTCTGTGGTAGATATAAGGATGTGTGTTGTGTTTCTTCTTCTGTGGTAGATGTAAGGATGTGTGTTGTGTTTCTTCTTCTGTGGTAGATGTAAGGATGTGTGTTGTGTTTCTTCTTCTGTGGTAGATGTAAGGATGTGTGTTGTGTTTCTTCTTCTGTGGTAGATGTAAGGATGTGTGTTGTGCTTCTTCTTCTGTGGTAGATGTAAGGATGTGTGTTGTGTTTCTTCTTCTGTGGTAGATGTAAGGATGTGTGTTGTGTTTCTTCTTCTGTGGTAGATGTAAGGACGTGTGTTGTGTTTCTTCTTCTGTGGTAGATGTAAGGATGTGTGTTGTGTTTCTTCTTCTGTGGTAGATGTAAGGATGTGTGTTGTGTTTCTTCTTCTGTGGTAGATGTAAGGATGTGTGTTGTGTTTCTTCTTCTGTGGTAGATGTAAGGATGTGTGTTGTGCGGGTCGGTACAGACGCTCACCAGCCGCTGAGAAGCTTCTATTGTCCTCGACCTCACTGACCTTGAGCGAAGAAAAAGATGTGATTGTTGACGAGAGGAAAACAAGCGTCAATGGTAACAGGAAGTGATCAGAATATAAAGTAGGAGGTGAAGGATCCGAATCTTCTGGGATCGACATCATGCAGCGCCGGAGTCGAACCTACAACCACGTTCAGATGAAGCGATACAGATACTATTACAGTAGGTGCTCACTTTGTTTATACAATGTTCACATGTTCCACATTTCAGCTGCTGGTGTTTTGTAAAGAATTTTTGGAAACGATCGGATCATTTTGTTTGATCATCTGAAGTTTTTTATGACATTTCCAGCAGATATTGCATTTTGTTGTGAAGTTGTTTTGTTTCTGCAACACTTATAACGACACTGAAGATAGAGATACAAACTATTTTTTACTAAAATACATTTTCGCTTTTCAAGATGATAAAACTGCAGCAAGTGAACGGTCGTCTGTTTGATTATAGTTGAAAATTGTTTGATTATAGTTGAAAATTGTTTGATTATAGTTGAAAATTGTTTGATTATAGTTGAAAATTGTTTGATTATAGTTGAAAATTGTTTGATTATAGTTGAAAATTGTTGGATTATAGTTGAAAATTGTTTGATTATCGTTGAAAATTGTTAGATTATAGTTGAAAATTGTTTGATTATAGTTGAAAATTGTTGGATTATAGTTGAAAATTGTTTGATTATAGTTGAAAATTGTTTGATTATAGTTGAAAATTGTTGGATTATAGTTGAAAATTGTTTGATTATAGTTGAAAATTGTTTGATTATAGTTGAAAATTGTTTGATTATCGTTGAAAATTGTTTGATTATAGTTGAAAATTGTTTGATTATATTGAAAATTGTTTGATTATAGTTGAAAATTGTTTGATTATATTGAAAATTGTTTGATTATAGTTGAAATTTGTTTGATTATAGTTGAAAATTGTTTGATTATATTGAAAATTGTTTGATTATATTGAAAAATGTTTTAATAAAGTTGAAAATTGTTTGATTATAGTTGAAAATTGTTTGATTATAGTTGAAAATTGTTTGATTATAGTTGAAAATTGTTGGATTATAGTTGAAAATTGTTTGATTATAGTTAAAAATTGTTTGATTAAAGTTGAAAATTGTTTGATTATAGTTGAAAATTGTTTGATTATAGTTGAAAATTGTTTGATTACAGTTGAAAATTGTTTGATTAAAGTTGAAAATTGTTTGATTATAGTTGAAAATTGTTTGATTATAATTGAAAATTGTTTGATTCTAGTTGAAAATTGTTTGATTACAGTTGAAAATTGTTTGATTACAGTTGAAAATTGTTTGATTATAGTTGAAAATTGTTTGATTCTAGTTGAAAATTGTTTGATTATAGTTGAAAATTGTTTGATTATAGTTAAAAATTGTTTGATTAAAGTTGAAAATTGTTTGATTATAGTTGAAAATTGTTTGATTATAGTTGAAAATTGTTTGATTACAGTTGAAAATTGTTTGATTAAAGTTGAAAATGGTTTGATTATAGTTGAAAATTGTTTGATTATAGTTGAAAATTGTTTGATTACAGTTGAAAATTGTTTGATTACAGTTGAAAATTGTTTGATTATAGTTGAAAATTGTTTGATTCTAGTTGAAAATTGTTTGATTACAGTTGAAAATTGTTTGATTATAGTTGAAAATTGTTTGATTCTAGTTTAAATTGTTTGATTCTAGTTGAAAATTGTTTGATTCTAGTTGAAAATTGTTTGATTCTAGTTGAAAATTGTTTGATTATAGTTGAAAATTGTTTGATTATAGTTGAAAATTGTTTGATTCTAGTTGAAAATTGTTTGATTACAGTTGAAAATCGTTTGATTATAGTTGAAAATTGTTTGATTATAGTTGAAAATTGTTTGATTATAGTTGAAATTGTTTGATTCTAGTTGAAAATTGTTTGATTCTAGTTGAAAATTGTTTGATTATAGTTGAAAATTGTTTGATTATAGTTGAAAATTGTTTGATTACAGTTGAAAATTGTTTGATTATAGTAGAAAATTGTTTGATTATAGTTGAAAATTGTTTGATTATAGTTGAAATTGTTTGATTCTAGTTGAAAATTGTTTGATTATAGTTGAAAATTGTTTGATTATAGTTGAAAATTGTTTGATTATAGTTGAAAATTGTTTGATAATAGTTGAAATTGTTTGATTCTAGTTGAAAATTGTTTGATTATAGTTGAAAATTGTTTGATTATAGTTGAAAATTGTTTGATTCTAGTTGAAAATTGTTTGATTATAGTTGAAAATTGTTTGATTATAGTTGAAAATAGTTTGATTCTAGTTGAAAATTGTTTGATTTTAGTTGAAAATTGTTTGATTATAGTTGAAAATTGTTTGATTATATTGAAAATTGTTTGATTATAGTTGAAAATTGTTTGATTATAGTTGAAATTGTTTGATTATAGTTGAAATTGTTTGATTCTAGTTGAAAATTGTTTGATTATAGTTAAAAATAGTTTGATTAAAGTTGAAAATTGGTTGATTATAGTTGAAATTGTTTGATTATAGTTGAAAATTGTTTGATTACAGTTGAAAATTGTTTGATTATAGTTGAAAATTGTTTGATTATAGTTGAAAATTGTTTGATTCTAGTTTAAATTGTTTGATTCTAGTTGAAAATTGTTTGATTCTAGTTGAAAATTGTTTGATTCTAGTTGAAAATTGTTTGATTATAGTTGAAATTGTTTGATTCTAGTTGAAAATTGTTTGATTCTAGTTTAAATTGTTTGATAATAGTTGAAAATTGTTTGATTATATTGAAAATTGTTTGATTATAGTTTAAATTTGTTTGATTATAGTTGAAAATTGTTTGATTATATTGAAAATTGTTTGATTATATTGAAAAATGTTTTAATAAAGTTGAAAATTGTTTGATTATAGTTGAAAATTGTTTGATTATAGTTGAAAATTGTTTGATTATAGTTGAAAATTGTTGGATTATAGTTGAAAATTGTTTGATTATAGTTAAAAATTGTTTGATTAAAGTTGAAAATTGTTTGATTATAGTTGAAAATTGTTTGATTATAGTTGAAAATTGTTTGATTACAGTTGAAAATTGTTTGATTAAAGTTGAAAATTGTTTGATTATAGTTGAAAATTGTTTGATTATAATTGAAAATTGTTTGATTCTAGTTGAAAATTGTTTGATTACAGTTGAAAATTGTTTGATTACAGTTGAAAATTGTTTGATTATAGTTGAAAATTGTTTGATTCTAGTTGAAAATTGTTTGATTATAGTTGAAAATTGTTTGATTATAGTTTAAAATTGTTTGATTAAAGTTGAAAATTGTTTGATTATAGTTGAAAATTGTTTGATTATAGTTGAAAATTGTTTGATTACAGTTGAAAATTGTTTGATTAAAGTTGAAAATTGTTTGATTATAGTTGAAAATTGTTTGATTATAGTTGAAAATTGTTTGATTACAGTTGAAAATTGTTTGATTACAGTTGAAAATTGTTTGATTATAGTTGAAAATTGTTTGATTCTAGTTGAAAATTGTTTGATTCTAGTTGAAAATTGTTTGATTATAGTTGAAAATTGTTTGATTCTAGTTTTAATTGTTTGATTCTAGTTGAAAATTGTTTGATTCTAGTTGAAAATTGTTTGATTCTAGTTGAAAATTGTTTGATTATAGTTGAAAATTGTTTGATTATAGTTGAAAATTGTTTGATTCTAGTTGAAAATTGTTTGATTACAGTTGAAAATCGTTTGATTATAGTTGAAAATTGTTTGATTATAGTTGAAAATTGTTTGATTATAGTTGAAATTGTTTGATTCTAGTTGAAAATTGTTTGATTCTAGTTGAAAATTGTTTGATTATAGTTGAAAATTGTTTGATTATAGTTGAAAATTGTTTGATTACAGTTGAAAATTGTTTGATTATAGTAGAAAATTGTTTGATTATAGTTGAAAATTGTTTGATTATAGTTGAAATTGTTTGATTCTAGTTGAAAATTGTTTGATTATAGTTGAAAATTGTTTGATTATAGTTGAAAATTGTTTGATTATAGTTGAAAATTGTTTGATAATAGTTGAAATTGTTTGATTCTAGTTGAAAATTGTTTGATTATAGTTGAAAATTGTTTGATTATAGTTGAAAATTGTTTGATTCTAGTTGAAAATTGTTTGATTATAGTTGAAAATTGTTTGATTATAGTTGAAAATAGTTTGATTCTAGTTGAAAATTGTTTGATTTTAGTTGAAAATTGTTTGATTATAGTTGAAAATTGTTTGATTATATTGAAAATTGTTTGATTATAGTTGAAAATTGTTTGATTATAGTTGAAATTGTTTGATTATAGTTGAAATTGTTTGATTCTAGTTGAAAATTGTTTGATTATAGTTAAAAATAGTTTGATTAAAGTTGAAAATTGGTTGATTATAGTTGAAATTGTTTGATTATAGTTGAAAATTGTTTGATTACAGTTGAAAATTGTTTGATTATAGTTGAAAATTGTTTGATTATAGTTGAAAATTGTTTGATTCTAGTTTAAATTGTTTGATTCTAGTTGAAAATTGTTTGATTCTAGTTGAAAATTGTTTGATTCTAGTTGAAAATTGTTTGATTATAGTTGAAAATTGTTTGATTATAGTTGAAATTGTTTGATTATAGTTGAAAATTGTTTGATTCTAGTTGAAAATTGTTTGATTATAGTTGAAAATTGTTTGATTACAGTTGAAAATTGTCTTATACAGGAAGTTTCACATACGAGCCTCACATCAGTAGAAAGTGACAAAACAAATTGGATTAACTATGCTATGCCCTCATTTCAGTTACCAAGGTAACCAGGCGCCTCCACAAGCACTTCTTCATCCGTCTTTGAAAGTCTGAGAAAGAAGACGAGGTTCAGAATGTAGATTTCCTGGTCACATGACTCCTGCAATAACTTTTCTGTTAGACTTTACTGGATCAATGAAGTTTCAATAGAACATCTGTATCAACAACGCTTCCTTGATGCTGCTCTGAACTTTTGATTGAAAGTACTGAGCCTCACAAAGTATTACCTCAGAGCCTCAAGGAGTTATTCTACGAAGCTTAGCGGAGTAGTACCGCGGAGTAGTACAGTGGAGCCTAGCGGAGTAGTACTGGGGAGTAGTACCGCAGAGTAGTACAGTGGAGCCTAGCGGAGTAGTACTGGGGAGTAGTACCGTGGCGCCTAGCTGAGTAGTACTGGGGAGTAGTACCGCAGAGTAGTACAGTGGAGCCGAGCGGAGTAGTACTGGGGAGTAGTACCGCAGAGTAGTACAGTGGAGCCTAGCGGAGTAGTACTGGGGAGTAGTACCGCGGCGCCAAGCTGAGTAGTACTGGGGAGTAGTACCGCGGCGCCTAGCTGAGTAGTACCGCGGAGTAGTACCACGGAGCCTCACAGAGTAGTTCCGTGGAGCCTCGTGTACTATTACTACAGAGTCTCGTGGAGTAGTACCTCGCGGAGAAGTACCACAAAGCCGTGTGTACTAGTACCACGGTGCTTCGCTGAGTAGTACCATGGAGCTATGCGGCGGGACTAGTAGTACTACGGACACTTGCAGAGTAACAATAATAATACTACTACTGTAACTACTATATATAACTTAAAATCGAGGTCAGTAAGTACAACCAGACTGAAAACATGATGCTCTCCGTCCAACTTTTACAAAAATGAAAGTATTTTAAGTAGGTCTGAAAAATATTGTAGTTATTTCCAGAGTCTCACTATGGGCCACAGCAAACCACCCTGGCTAACTGGGTCGATAGACGAGGTTCACCCGGAACAATTCCTCATTTCTCAGGGTCAACCATACGATACATTGTGATAGTGTAGTAACAAGTATATATGTGTAGTATTGTCCAGTACTTGACTCTGGTGTTGTGATAGTGTAGTAACAAGTATATATGTGTAGTATTGTCCAGTACTTGACTCTGGTGTTGTGATAGTGTAGTAACAAGTATATATTTGTAGTATTGTCCAGTACTTGACTCTGGTGTTGTTATAGCGTATTAACAAGTATATATGTGTAGTATTGTCGAGTACTTGACTCTGGTGTTGTGATAGTGTAGTAACAAGTATATATGTGTAGTATTGTTCAGTACTTGTATCTAGTGTTGTGATAGTGTAGTAACAAGTATATATGTGTAGTATTGTCCAGTACTTGACTCTGGTGTTGTGATAGTGTAGTAACAAGTATATATGTATAGTATTGTCCAATACTTGACTCTGGTGTTGTTATAGTGTAGTAAAAAGTATATATGTGTAGTATTGTCCAGTACTTGACTCTGGTGTTGTGATAGTGTAGTAACAAGTATATATGTGTAGTATTGTCCAATACTTGACTCTGGCGTTGTTATAGTGTAGTAAAAAGTATATATTTGTAGTATTGTCCAGTACTTGACTCTGGTGTTGTTATAGTGTAGTAAAAAGTATATATTTGTAGTATTGTCCAGTACTTGACTCTGGTGTTGTAGTATTTACAGACCACATGACTCTTGACGAAGTCGTAACTACTTTCATTTGTTTACAAACTAAAATATGTCCAAACATCAGCTTTCAAAGCTGCTGGAGTCACTGTATCCTCTCGTCCTCAGTCATCGTCAGGATCTCGTTGTTCCTTTAGCTGCTGAGAGCGTAATGACTGCTGACATCTATTGATTGAAACACAAAAATAAACATGGCGTGAATATATGTTAACCCTCGGGTTATCTAGGGGTCAATGTGACCCTAAGACCCTTAAAAAACAAATGTGTTTGTGGTATCCCACCCCCCTGGCTGACCTTGTCGAGAGACGAAGACAAAGGCGGGTCAATCCTGAGTACCAACGATTGGACCAGCAGGAAGATCACAGTGAAGTAGTGTCTCAAGTATTTTGACCACGAGTCCAACAACACTTCCTGTCGTTAGCCGTTAGCTCAGACGCTAATCTGTGATGAGTTCAAGGTCAGCATGGAGGGCGGAGCTCTGATCCTGTGGGAGTCCAAAGCCGCTCATTCATCCTCCAGCGGATCCAGACGCCTCGGCTCCATTGTGTGTCTCCATTCAAACGTCGGCATTGTACCGAGCGACACTGCTGTGTGTGTCGTAACATCTGTGTGCGTTGATCTTTGTGTCGACTCCCGCTGTCGTACTATTGTTGTCGTCGCTTTTCTTCCCGAGGCAACAATGTTCTGTCAAACGTAGCAGGAGAAAAAAAAATCTGAACCATGTCCTCCATCGACCCTGCTCTTCTTCAGAGCTTCAGGCAAATCAGAGACCGTGGTTCTCGTGGAAATGAGGACGGAGCTAGGGCTAACGTTTTGCCGAACAAATGCTAAAATGCTCAAATTAAAGCAAGTATATATATGTGTGGTATTGTCCAGTACTTGACTCTGGTATTGTTATAGCGTATTAACAAGTATATATGTGTAGTATTGTCCAGTACTTGACTCTGGTATTGTTATAGCGTATTAACAAGTATATATGTGTAGTATTGTCGAGTACTTGACTCTGGTGTTGTGATAGTGTAGTAACAAGTATATATGTGTAGTATTGTTCAGTACTTGACTCTAGTGTTGTAATAGTGTAGTAACAAGTATACTGTATATGTGTAGTATTGTCCAGTACTTGACTCTGGTGTTGTAATAGTGTAGTAACAAGTATACTGTATATGTGTAGTATTGTCCAGTACTTGACTCTGGTGTTGTGATACTGTAGTAACAAGTATATATGTGTAGTATTGTCCAGTACTTGACTCTGGTGTTGTGATACTGTAGTAACAAGTATATATGTGTAGTATTGTCCAGTACTTGACTCTGGTGTTGTGATAGTGTAGTAACAAGTATATATGTGTAGTATTGTTGAGTACTTGACTCTGGTGTTGTGATAGTGTATTAACAAGGATAAATGTGTAGTATTGGTGAGTACTTGACTCTGGTGTTGTGATAGTGTAGTAACAAGTATATATGTGTAGTATTGTCCAGCACTTGACTCTGGTGTTGTCATAGTGTAGTAACAAGTATATATGTGTAGTATTGTTGAGTACTTGACTCTGGTTTTGTGACACTGTAGTTACAAGTGTATATATATGTAGTATTGTTGAGTACTTGACTCTGGTGTTGTGATAGTGTAGTAACAAGCATATATGTCTAGTATTGTCCAGTATTTGACTCTGGTATTGTGATAGTGTATTAACAAGGATATATGTGTAGTATTGTCTAGTACTTGTTCTTGTTGTACAGTTATGTCGAATACGATACATTATCGGGGAAAGTAATATTGCGATATATCACCATATGGATATTTTCTAACCCCTCTATTAAATATTATATTAAACGTGTTCTCATAAGGTTCTACCTTCATATTCAGGTTCCAGGAAGAGTCGTTGAAGGTCACACAGAGGTCATTTCCTGCTTAAACTTTATTAACATTCGTGACGATGTGTTTGCAGTCAGCGAACATGTTTGGCAGTAATTGTGACGCCTGACATTTTCTCGGGCACGTTTGAAGCGTGTCAATTAAATATCTCGCCCGGACGAGCCTGGAGTGAGAATGAGTTCGTCGGGCTGAAGCCACAGAGGAGCCGAGGTCTGCAGCGATAATGATCCGAGGTTTCTATTCTGGTGCCGGTGGAGAGAGAAGCGTCTGTTCGGCTCTCAACCAGGAATAAATGAAAGATCAAAGTCTGCAGCGTTTCTAGAATCCAGGTCGACTGTGGAATCACTTCAGGGTCGTGCTTGGACTCTAAAGATTCTGTTTGGGCTGAAATCAGTGATCCTGTCAGTGATCCTGTCAGTGATCCTGTCAGGGATCCTGTCAGGGATCCTGTCAGTGATCCGGTCAGTGATCCTGTCAGTGATCCTGTCAGTGATCCTGTCAGTGATCTGGTCAGTGATCTGGTCAGTGATCCTGCCAGTGATCCGGTCAGTGATCCTGTCAGTGATCCGGTCAGTGATCCTGTCAGTGATCTGTCAGTGATCCGGTCAGTGATCCTGTCAGTGATCTGTCAGTGATCCGGTCAGTGATCCTGTCAGTGATCTGTCAGTGATCCGGTCAGTGATCCTGTCAGTGATCCGGTCAGTGATCCTGTCAGTGATCCATGTCAGTGATCCTGTCAGTGATCTTGTCAGTGATCCGGTCAGTGATCCTGTCAGTGATCCATGTCAGTGATCCTGTCAGTGATCTGTCAGTGATCCTGTCAGTGATCTTGTCAGTGATCCGGTCAGTGATCCTGTCAGTGATCTGCTCAGTGATCTGGTCAGTGATCTTGTCAGTGATCCGGTCAGTGATCCTGTCAGTGATCTGCTCAGTGATCTGGTCAGTGATCTGGTCAGTGATCCGGTCAGTGATCCTGTCAGTGATCTGCTCAGTGATCCTGTCAGTGATCCTGTCAGTGATCCGGTCAGTGATCTGGTCAGTGATCCCTCTATGTGTGTGTGTGATTCTCTATTTATTATTTTAACTTAACCTATTTTATTTATTACTTTAACTTTAACTTAATTAGTTTTTGAAAACAGCAGTTTTATCCATGTATCTATTCTATATTATTCCATGTTGTTGATATCATTCAGGCAGGAAACGAGTTACAAAAGTAAAGTGTTTCCTTGGAATTTACAAAAATAATTTGCAGACAATGACTTCGTAACACGAGTTCTCATGACAACCAAATCAGCTGTTTTGATTGACACACGGCCGATCCAATCAAGTACTTGACTCTGCTTTTGTGATACTGTAGTAACAAGTATATATATGTGTAGTATTGTTGAGTACTTGACTCTGGTGTTGTGATAGTGTAGTATTGTTGAATACTTGACTCTGGTGTTGTGATAGTGTAGTAACAAGTATATATGTGTAGTATTGTTGAGTACTTGACTCTGGTGTTGTGATAGTGTAGTATTGTTGAGTACTTGACTCTGGTGTTGTGATAGTGTAGTAACAAGCATATATGTGTAGTATTGTCCAGTATTTGACTCTGGTGTTGTGATAGTGTATTAACAAGGATCATTCAGGCAGGAAACGAGTTACAAAAGTAAAGTGTTTCCTTGGAATTTACAAAAATAATTTGCAGACAATGACTTCGTAACACGAGTTCTCATGACAACCAAATCAGCTGTTTTGATTGACACACGGCCGATCCAATCAAATCTCTTCGTGCTCCCGCTCGATGGGCGGAGCTTAAGATAAAGAACCCAGCCCATTGGTTGATTCTCTAATTTGAGTGTGTGTGTGTGTGTGGGGGGGGGGGGGGTTGGTTCTTCTTGAATATGTTTTTCTGTCACCGTGTAGTGTCAATAAAGTTGTAGATGTAGTTTAAAAAAAAACGGTATTATTTGGTCATAAACGGCTTTATATTCATCACCAGAGTCGTGTTTGTTCCGATCCTCTCGTCCTCAGCAGCTCCAGACGTTATCAGGTCCATAAATAGACGAGAAGAAGCCAACATGATAATCACTCCCCCCAGAACTCCTACAAGTGCTCGTCCACTCACACTCTCACTTCAGGATGTTATGAAAGCACTGCTGCAGCTCAGGCTGCTGGAACAACTCCTTCTCTCTCTCACACACACACACACACACACACACACCGTCACACACACACACTCGTCGTCGACCACGTTCTGATCCGACGGTCCAAGCTCTTCGTCGTCGTCATGGTTGATGTAGTCGAGGACGACCAGGAGCAGATGATGCGCGAGGAGGCGGAGGACGTGTTCTACGAGGAAGGTAGAGAGTGTGTGTGTGTGTGTGTGTGTGTGTGTGTGTGTGTGTGTGTGTGTGTGTGTGTGTGTGTGTGTGTGTGTGTGTGTGTGTGTGTGTGTGTGTGTGTGTGTGTGTGTGTGTGTGTGTGTGTGTGTGTGTGTGTGAGGTTCATGATCATGGTTATGAAAGAGTGAAGTCGACTGTAGCGGCGACTTCACCCGAAGCCGGTTCTTCGATCTAGAAAATCAGGGTTTTTGTCCTGAAACCAACGCAGTCGATCAAAGCCACGGAATTTAAGGACTTAATTCAACATTTATCCGTCGACTCAACACACGAGATGATGATCCTCTCAGCACCGGTGTCATGAACACCTCCCGGAACGCTTTGCCGCCCAGTCAACCGATCGCAGCCGCGGACGAACCTTCACTGAGAGTTTAAACACAGTGTCGTCACTAAATACAGCGGTGTGTAGAAATGCATCATGGGAGTTCGCGGTTTTGTCGGCGCCGTGAGTGAGGAGGGTGTGGTCGTGAGCGCCTCGTACCAAGGGTTGTGTATCCGTTGTTCGAATAATTCACTTTTGTGTTGAACATAGACAAAGTATTTTTTCAGCTTGATACAATATATTCATATAAGTAGTACTTGAATCTGTGGTACTACAATAACTGTCACCGGTCTTCGCTCGGCTGTGGTTCGAGGGTCTGAACGACGTCATGTAAGGAGTTGAACCGACAACTTAATGACATAATTACTATATTAATCCTTTAAACTATCTTTAAACTATATTAATCCTTTAAACTATATTAACTATATTAAAGCTTTAAAAGAGAAAATCCACCAGACCACACGTGTCCTCCAGGTGCTCGTCTGTTGATATGATGACAGAGGACAGTTTTCAAGGTGAGATCTGATAAAACGATGGATGTCAACGAGAGTCAAACTTATCTTTGTTTGAATCAAAGGAAGCAAAAAATCAAAGTGAAAAAAACTATAAATAATAAAATAATAATACGTTTGATCCAAATAAAAGACCAATAATAATGAAAGAAATGTTAATAGAAGGAAGGAAGGAAGTATGGAAGGAAGGAAGGAAGGAAGGAAGGAAGGAAGGAAGGAAGGAAGGAAGGAAGGAAGGAAGGAAGGAAGGAAGGAAGGAAGGAAGGAAATAAGGAAGGAAATAAGGAAGGAAGGAAGGAAGGAAGGAAGGAAGGAAGGAAGGAAGGAAGTATATAAGGAAGGAAGAATGTAAGGTAGTAATTAAGGTAGTAAGGAAGTAAGGAAGTAAGGAAGTCAGTAAGGAAGGAAGGAAGGAAGGAAGGAAGGAAGGAAATAAGGAAGGAAGGAAGAAAATAAGGAAGGAAGGAAGTATGTAAGGAAGAAAGGAAGGAAGGAAGGAAGTATATGAGGAAGGAAGTATGTAAGGAAGGAAGTAAGGTAGTAAGGAAGGAAGGAAGGAAATAAGGAAGGAAGGAAGGAAGGAAGGAAGGAAGGAAGGAAGGAAGGAAGGAAGGAAGGAAGGAAGGAAGGAAGGAAGGAAGGAAGGAAGGAAGGAAGGAAATAAGGAAGGAAGTATGTAAGGAAGAAAGGAAGGAAGGAAGGAAGAAAGTAAGGAAGTAAGGAAGTCAGTAAGTAAGGACGGAAGGAAGGAAGGAAATAGGGAAGGCAGGAAGGAAGTATATGAGGAAGGAAGTATGTAAGGAAGGAAGTAAGGTAGTAAGGAAGGAAGGAAGGAAATAAGGAAGGAAGGAAGGAAGGAAGGAAGGAAGGAAGGAAGGAAGTCAGGAAGGAAGGAAGGAAGGAAGGAAGGAAGGAAGGCAGGAAATAAGGAAGGAAGGAAGAAAATAAGGAAGGAAGGAAGTATGTAAGGAAGAAAGGAAGGAAGGAAGGAAGAAAGTAAGGAAGTAAGGAAGTCAGTAAGTAAGGACAGAAGGAAGGAAGGAAATAGGGAAGGCAGGAAGGAAGTATATGAGGAAGGAAGTATGTAAGGAAGGAAGTAAGGTAGTAAGGAAGGAAGGAAGGAAATAAGGAAGGAAGGAAGGAAGGAAGGAAGGAAGGAAGGAAGGAAGGAAGGAATTCCATTTTTGAATGTATGAAAACATTGATTAAAAAATAAACAAGTTAATTAAATTGAAATATAAATCAAAAAGATAAATAATATCTTAAAAATTATTATAATTACAATGAAAACTAATATGAGAAAAATCTCTCTTCATATGTTTTGAAAGCCCTTTTGAAAGTCAATGAAACATGTGTGTTACGTGAGATGCTAAAGAGGAAGTAGATGCAGCAGCAGTTCTACAACAATCATCACAGCAACAGTATATTTTTGAAGTGATAGTAAAATAGCAGCTTCTGAGTGTTTATTGCTGCAGATGTTTCAACTGCAGCCACAGATCCTCAGATCCTCAGATCCTCCACTTCTGCTTGATGTTGACCAGGGTCACCTCTCATAACCCCGGGACGCTGCAGGGTGAGGCCCGTCCAAGACTTGTTGGACTTTTAAACAATACAATCAACTAGTTTTTATTCAAACCGACGACTGGAAGATGAAGAAACGTTTGTATCGATGAAGGTCGACTTGTTTTTTTTATGGTTCAATAAAATGAAAAATTTGTTAAACTTAAAAAGAAATAAAATAAATAATAAATAAATCAAAAACATATTTACAATAACAATACAAAATATACTTAAATCAATTAAAAAATACCCAATTATGAGGAAGTTTATTCAAAATAAAATAAAAATTTACAATTAAAGAAAAAGTCGCTTCAAATGTTCAGGTTTTCAACCAAACATCACGCCATTGGTGGAGACACCTGTCACTCAAAGATGTCTGACCAATGGGGAAGCACCCGCCCACTGCATGCTGTTACTGTCAAAGTTATTTTTTTTACTTGAATCAAAAATGATCCCGACTTGAAAACTTTTTTAACATAAAAAAAAACAACCTTCAAAACTGTATAACTTGAAAAAAAAAATTGAAAACATCCATCCATCCATCCATCCATCCATCCATCCATCCATCCATCCATCCATCCATCCATCCATCCATCCATCCATCCATCCATCCATCCATCCATCCATCCATCCATCCATCCATCCATCCATCCATCCATCCATCCATCCATCCATCCATCCATCCATCCATCCATCCATCCATCCATCCATCCATCCATCCATCCATCCATCCATCCATCCATCCATCCATCCATCCATCCATCCATCCATCCATCCATCCATCCATCCATCCATCCATCCATCCATCCATCCATCCATCCATCCATCCATCCATCCATCCATCCATCCATCCATCCATCCATCCATCCATCCATCCATCCATCCATCCATCCATCCATCCATCCATGTTGTTGATATCGTTCAGGCAGGAAATGAGTTACAAAAGTAAATGAATTACATAAAAACAAATAACAGTAGTGCGACCATACAACTTTTTTAACATAAAAAAAAACAACCTTCAAAACTGTATAACTTGAAAAAAAAAATTGAAAACATCCATCCATCCATCCATCCATCCATCCATCCATCCATCCATCCATCCATCCATCCATCCATCCATCCATCCATCCATCCATCCATCCATCCATCCATCCATCCATCCATCCATCCATCCATCCATCCATCCATCCATCCATCCATCCATCCATCCATCCATCCATCCATCCATCCATCCATCCATCCATCCATCCATCCATCCATCCATCCATCCATCCATCCATCCATCCATCCATCCATCCATCCATCCATCCATCCATGTTGTTGATATCGTTCAGGCAGGAAATGAGTTACAAAAGTAAATGAATTACATAAAAACAAATAACAGTAGTGCGACCATACATCCTTCTTCACTCGGACAAACTTAAAAGCGCCTGTGATGCCGCCCAGTCTCAAATATAGATCACTAAAATATTTTAGCTTTATTTATAATAAGAAACTTTTTTATTGTTATTATTCTTAAGTAATCGATACAGGAGAGCGTTTACATCAGTTTCTCTGGGATTTGTTTGAGAAATCAGATCAAAATCTGAATATTTACACAGAACTTTGAAGGCACATGTTGTTGTTGTTGAGGAGATATATATTCTTTCGATAAATGAAAATATTCTTCACAGACTTTTCTCCTTTTAGTGTCTTTTTAGGATTAAAGAAAATGCATTTAACTGAGTTAAAAGTGCATAAAAAACACTGGATTTAAACTTAAAAACCCCAACAATGCTGTCGATAAGGTCGTTTTCAGTATTTGTCAAAAATGGATGGATGTCGTCATCCGTCGATCCCTCCATCCCTCCATCCCTCCATCCATCCCTCCATCCCTCCATCCTCAGAAGGAAGATATGTTGTTGGGAGGATGCGTCAGTGTGTTAAAGCCTCCACTGACCCACTTCTCACTGAAACACACCACGTTAGCTTGAACAGCGATGCAGCCAATCACAGCCTCTCAGGCTCGTGGAGTCAAAGTGAGGATGAAAGTGGATCAGTGGAGCAGCATTAGCATGTTAGCTTCATTGTTCATGGTTACACACCAGTGTCACAATCTTTACACACACCTTCATGAACATATCAGGGGCAGAATATATTTTAAATAACTCTACTGTATATATGTTATATATTGGGTTATATATGTGTTAAACCTCACCTCAGAATGACTCCATGTTTTGTGTTATCAACATTATATTTCAGAAATATATATATTATATATATTGAAGTATGAAGCCTCAATTTAAGATTACATTTTTGTTGTTGTTGTTGAGAGGTTGAAGAGTTTTTTGAATGATTATAAAAATATACTGTATATTATTGTTATTATTATTATTTTTTATTTTAAAATTAATTTCAATTTGTTTCACAATATTTCAGATCAAGTTTTCATTCTAAAAACACTTATATATATTTATTAAAAATATCTTCAAGGAAGGAACGAAGTATGTAAGGGAGGAAGGAAGGAAGGAAATAAGGTAGGAAGGAAGGAAGGAAGGAAGGAAGGAAGGAAGGAAGGAAGGAAGGAAGGAAGGAAGGAAGGAAGGAAGGAAGGAAGGAAGGAAGGAAGGAAGGAAGGTAGTAAGGTAGTATGGAAGGAAGGAAGGAAATAAGGAAGGAAGGAAGGAAAAAAGGTAGGAAGGAAGGAAGGAAGGTAGTAAGGTAGTATGGAAGGAAGGAAGGAAATAATGAAATAAGGAAGAAAGGAAGTGTGTAAGGAAGGAAGGAAGGAAGGTAGTAAGGAAGTATGGAAGGAAGGAAGTAAGATAGTAAGGTAGTATGGAAGGAAGGAAGGAAATAAGGAAATAAGGAAGGAAGGAAGGAAGGAAGGAAGGAAGGAAGGAAGGAAGGAAGGAAGGAAGGAAGGAAGGAAGGAAGGAAGGAATATAAACGTTGGTGTACTAGTTTCCACTAGTATTTTATTCAATTTTCGTTGTGTGCTCTTATATTTCTGTTCACTTGATGCTGCTGTAAACTCACATTTCCCCTTGTCTTTCTAATCTAATCTAATCTAATCTAATCTAATCTAATCCAATCTAATCTAATCTAATCTCAGTTAATTTAATTCTATAATTTAAATGTTGAAAGGTTGAAAATTTCAATAATTCACATCAAGTTTTGATTCCAAAAACAATAATTTAAAATAATTAATCAATAATAATTAATATTATAATTAAATATTTTTTTTAAATGTAATATATTTTCAGTTTTTTAAATTCAATATATAAACGTTGATATGATAATGACAACAGACATTACCAACAGAGATCAATCATGTTTGCTGATTATATTACAACCAATTTATTCCATTTCATTCCCTGAAAACAATAATAAAGTCTCTTGTACTTCTACACTTAACTATACATGTGTTATATAATAATCATCAACCAATAATACTGCAGTTTTTCCACTCTTCCTCTGATACACTCAATAATAGTAATTATACAGTATATTTTATTTACCTGGTATTTCTGGGTAACTGGACTTGAACATTTTTAATAAGATATTTGAAAAAGGTAACAAAGTTTTTTAAGCATTAAAACCTGAACCCATGAATTCTAACCACGTCCACAAGAGGGCGCTTCAGAGATCCTGTCGGTGGAACGTATCAGTATCGATGCTACTGATCCTACAACAACAAATACTTGCACTTACATAGTTCTACCGGCCCGTGAGGTATTTAGTTACGAAAAAACATATCAAGCACTGATTACGTTCAACGATCACAAACACAGTCTCTGAAGTGCCATCTTGTGGTCATGGTTAGAATCAAACTTTAATGATTTACATCTTTGGTAAAAATATTTCTGTCTGAAATGTGTTTTGATTTGAGAAAAAGACGGTATTTTCTTCAAAGTATCCTTAGCTGGTGACACGTCAAGACACTTGTTGAAGTCTAGTTAATTCAAGTCTTGTTTAGTTAAGTCTAGTTTATTTAAATCTAGTTTATTCAAGTCTTGTTTAGTTAAGTCTAGTTTATTTAAGTCTAGTTTATTTAAGTCCAGTTCATTAAAGTCTAGTTTATTCACGTCTAGTTTAGTTAAGTCAAGTTTATTAAAGTCTAGTTTATTCAAGTCAAGTTTAGTTAAGTCTAGTTTATTTAAGTCTAGTTTATTCAAGTCTTGTTTAGTTAAGTCTAGCTTATTTAAGTCTAATTTATTTAAGTCTAGTTCATTAAAGTCTAGTTTATTCACGTCTAGTTTAGTTAAGTCAAGTTTATTAAAGTCTAGTTTATTCAAGTCAAGTTTAGTTAAGTCTAGTTTATTTAAGTCTAGTTTATTCAAGTCTTGTTTAGTTAAGTCTAGTTTATTTAAGTCTAATTTATTTAAGTCTAGTTCATTAAAGTCTAGTTTATTCACGTCTAGTTTAGTTAAGTCTAGTTTAGTTAAGTCTAGTTTATTCAAGTCTAGTTTATTTAAGTCTAGTTATTAAAGTCTAGTTTATTAAAGTCTAGTTTAGTTAAGTCTAGTTTAGTTAAGTCTAGTTTATTAAAGTCTACTTTATCAAAGTCTAGTTTATTCAAGTATAGTTTATTTAAGTCTAGTTTATTCAAGTCTAGTTTATTTAAGTCTAGTTTAGTTAAGTCTAGTTTATTTAAGTCTAGTTTATTTAAGTCTAGTTTATTAAAGTCTAGTTTATTAAAGTCTAGTTTATTAAAGTCTAGTTTATTAAAGTCTAGTTTAGTTAAGTCTAGTTTATTTAAGTCTAGTTTATTCAAGTCTAGTTTATTTAAGTCTAGTTTAGTTAAGTCTAGTTTAGTTAAGTCTAGTTTATTTAAGTCTAGTTTATTAAAGTCTAGTTTATTAAAGTCTAGTTTAGTTAAGTCTAGTTTATTAAAGTCTAGTTTATTAAAGTCTAGTTTAGTTAAGTCTAGTTTATTTAAGTTTAGTTTATTTAAGTCTAGTTTATTAAAGTCTAGTTTATTAAAGTCTAGTTTAGTTAAGTCTAGTTTATTAAAGTCTAGTTTATTAAAGTCTAGTTTATTAAAATCAAGTTTATTAAAGTCTAGTTTATTAAAGTCTAGTTTAGTTAAGTCTAGTTTATTTAAGTCTAGTTTATTCAAGTCTAGTTTATTTAAGTCTAGTTTAGTTAAGTCTAGTTTATTTAAGTCTAGTTTATTTAAGTCTAGTTTATTAAAGTCTAGTTTATTAAAGTCTAGTTTAGTTAAGTCTAGTTTATTAAAGTCTAGTTTATTAAAGTCTAGTTTATTAAAATCAAGTTTATTAAAGTCTAGTTTATTAAAGTCTAGTTTAGTTAAGTCTAGTTTATTTAAGTCTAGTTTATTCAAGTCTAGTTTATTTAAGTCTAGTTTAGTTAAGTCTAGTTTATTTAAGTCTAGTTTATTTAAGTCTAGTTTATTAAAGTCTAGTTTATTAAAGTCTAGTTTATTAAAGTCTAGTTTATTAAAGTCTAGTTTAGTTAAGTCTAGTTTATTTAAGTCTAGTTTATTTAAACAAAATAAACCTGAAACACACATTTAACTTCAAGTCGCTCCGTGAATATATATCACTAACATAATACTGGTCTGTGGTGAAGACAAACGTTGTGGATCCTGGTCTCTGGGACTCAAAGTTGCTCTTTTGTTTGGGTTGGTTGTGTGTTTGTGTTGTTAGTTGCTAGGAGTTGTGTTGGTATTTGTTGTCTTGGTTTGTTTGTGTCTCCGTGGGAGGTCGAAGGTAACGTTGAAGATAGTTTGTTCAGTGTACAGTTGTGTAGACGGTTTGAGGGTCAGACTTTGGGGTGTCAAACAACATATTCCAGTCTGATGTTCTGAATATAAAAACTACACACCGTGAAGTACTCCAGTACCTTCTAAGAATTTGTACTCGTGAGGCTCATCGACGCACAACTGTATTCCACGACTTCTCTGACACGAATGTTGTGTTCATCGTACAAACAGGTTTGAGTGTGTGAGGCTGTGACGGCTTGCGGGTGAACGTCCGAATTTTGGGGGTTAATGAAGCCGTGTCGGGGGGCGGGTGTGGGGGGTGTGGGGGGTGTGGGGGGTGGGGGGGGCGGGGGTGTCTAAACACAGTGGTGTTTGAGTAACTGGGTCAGGGCGGTCGGCATGAAGGAGCAGCTTTGACTTGATCACGAGTGAGTCGACCACAGACTCACACACGGGAAACTGATGTTCAAAGAAGAGTTTGTTGGTACCTCACAGCATTCAAGACCCCCCTACACACACACACACACACACACACACACACACACACACACACACACACACACACACACACACACACACACACACACACACACACACACACACACACACACACACACACACACACATCGCCCCCCCAAACCCCCCATCACACACATTTATTTCTTTAATAATTGGCTTCAATCGTTTCCATATTAAATTAATTTAATTTTATAATAGATGTGTTAAAACGTTGACGTTTTTGAAATAATTTAATTAAAATATATTTAGAAAAAAAATCAAATTCAAATAGAGTTTTGATTCTAAAAAACAATAATTCAAAAATAAGTTTCTATAAAATGTAATTAATTTTTTTTTGTTGTTGAAATGTTAAAGATGTTTTGAATGATTAAAAAAAATAATTATTGTTATTATTTATTTATTTATTTTAAAATTAATTTAAAATTGTTTCACAATATTTCATATCAAGTTTTGATTCTAAGAGGGATCAATAAAGTTTTACCTTACTTACCTTAAAAACAATAATATATATTTATTTAAAATATCTTATAGAATATATTTTATGTCATATTTTTATATAGTCTTTTAAATTCAATACATAAACGTTGTAATAGTGACACCAGACATTACCAACAGAGCACCGAGCTACTGGAAGCACACTTTTATATTGAATTTAAATGACTATCAATGAAAAAATATCGATTTTAGAAAATGTATTTTGAGATTTTTGACAATAGAATATCAAACTCTATGTATAAAAATATACCAAATTTTATTTTTATTTTCTTTGATTATATTTAAAAATAAACTGAAATAAATCCCACTTTTCAACATACAAATGATTGAGTTCAGTTGTTTTTAAAGCAAAAGTCTGTCGAGCTACTTGATGTAACTTATAGCTTTTATTATATTTAATTTAAAAGGCCATGAATGGAAAAATATTGAATTTAGAAAATATATTTTCAATAGTTGTCGTCAGATTATCAAACTATGTGTGTAAATAAAAAAGAAAATTAATTAATTAATTCAATTATTCAAGTTTTTCATTATTCATTCATTATTTCTGCCTTTTAATACAAATGAAAATATGAATTTAAATTAAAAATGTAACCATTCGATATAGAAACCATTGACTTGAATGATTCAAAAAAGTATTTGAAGACGAGGTTTGATTCCTCGACCTCTCGTCAAATGAAGTCCTGCGCAGACAGAGACACATTCTGGACCCGAGACTCCATCTTTGTTCTCCTGACGTCTGCCCTGGAGGCTCCACATGTTCAGACCGAAGCTGAGGAACAACATGAAGCTGCTGCCACGACATTCAAGTCTTCATTAGTGACACGACATGACGTTTCCACTGCAGGTTCTGAACATCTTATGTTGCTTCATGTTCACGAAGATAAACCACTTACTTACTTATTAACCCGATCAACTTCAATGATCAGGTTCTTCTGCACGATTCCCGTCAAACAAGTGTGTCTGATCAAGTTGTTCTTTAAAGAAAATGTAACAAAATCAAATCTCTTTTATTTTTTATTCACTTCTTAGCTCAGCTAGCAAGTTAGCAGAATTAGCCGCATTTAGTGCAGTTAGAGCATTAGCACAGTTAGCAGAGTTAGCGCAGTTAACTAGAGTCATTTTTGTTCAACGCTTAATGAAAGTGAAATTCAAGACTTTTTTTTAAAACCATTTGGAATTAAATTAAAGAGCAACTCGACAGCCATCATGACAAAAGCGTTAATTACACTGTATTTTGAGGTTTAAAGCATAAAAAATGTTCTCTATATCCAATGGCCTCCTTTGTTCATTTTCTTTTTCTTCATTTATTCAACCTCTATTTTTTATTAATTTTTTATTATATATCTCACACAACCTTCTTTTTTATATTTCTTTTTTTTTTCAATTCTATTTTAAATTGTATAACTCCCACAGCCTTCTTCTTTTTTCATCATTTAATTAATTTTTTTTTATTATATATGTCCCACAACCTTCCTCCTCTTTAATTCAGTTTTTATTCCAATTTTTATTTAAATAAATTGTATTCCCACAGTCTTTTTTCATCTTTCATTTTTTCCTTCTATATTTATCTGCCGTCAACCATCTCTTTTTTTTCCTACTTTCCCTTTACTTTTATTTTTTTATTAAATATCTCACACAGTAAGAAAGTTGGCCTTTTTTCCTCATTTAATTTTTTATTATCCATCTCCCACGACTGTCTCCATTCATTTTCTTTTTTTCTTTTCTTCATTTTTCTTATTTTTAATTAAATATCTCACAGCCTTGCTTTTCTCAATTTGTTTTCTTCATTTTATACTTTTATGATATAATTCTCAAAGCTCCTTTTTTCAAGCATTCTTTTTTTTCAATCATTTTCTTTGTTTAGTTTTCAATCATTTATATCCCAAAATCTTTTTTTTTCACCATTAAATTAATTATTTTTTACTAATATCTTTTTTTCTTCTCATTTCCTTTTTTTCCCTAATAGTTTAGTTCAGTGTATATTTCCCAGAGCCTTCTTTTTATCCTCTTTTTTCCATCATTTTCTTTCTTTATTTACGACGACGTGTCTCCACAGGCTTCTTGATCACGTTTGTCACGACGAACTCGAGAATTAAATCGTGTACGAAGGGGTTTTACGCACAAAAAACATGCTTAACAAACTTTCAGGTCAAACTCCAAACGTATCAACACCGAAAATAGCCGTAAAAAAGTTCCTAATTCCCGCAAGATGTCACGAAAAAAGATCTCGACTTTATCTTCCACGTGAGTCACCGCGGTGCGTTCAATGACTTGTTACCAGGCAGAAGCAGCCGATGATGAAACACAATTTCTTCTTCCTCCCGGTTCCTCCGAGCGTGACTTTTGTCGCCGCCCTGGAAGCGACCGTGGCGGCCGTGAAGCCTCTGAAGCTGATCCACCCACACATGCAGGAAGTCGTTCCCGTGACTCGACCTCAGCATCAGTGCGTCAAGAGAAGCTCCTCCGGCTTCAGGGAAGAAGAAGCTGCTGCTCGTCTCTCTGACGCTCGCCTCCGCTGACCTACTTAGACGTCAGTGGCTTCCTGTGCAAACGTTTGAACCAGAGTTCAGGTCCAACAGATCCATGTAAAGAGCATTCATCTACAGAAAAACGATAACTAAAGATCCCAAGATGTGACGTCATTATCGTTAAACCATCACTTGATGCTTTTTTTCTCCAGCTCAGGGTAATATTATTATTATTAATATTATTATTATTGAATAGTTGTATTTATTTCTTTGAATCATTATATATATATATATATTTTTAATCTAATATTTTAAAAAATGAATGAATTTATTTGTACACATAGAGTTTGATATTCTTATTACAATCATTCAAAAATACCTTTTTTAATTCAACATTTTTTAAATTGATATTCTTCTAAATTAAATATAAAAATGTAAACGGCGTCACCTGACAATACCAACAGAGGATCATGAAAGACAGAAAAAACAAATTGCACAATAAACAGGAAAATAAAAAACACAAAAATACAGTAAATTAATTATAATGAAAAACTGGGGGACCTTATGTAAAAATTCTATTTACTATTTATTCCTATTATCAAGTATGATTATACGTTATTTTAGGATGTTTTTTTGAGTATTTATTTAGGTTTATTTAGGTGAATATGAAAGAATTTATTTTATCTTATATATCAGTTATCAGTTAAAATCAGAAAATTGTTTGATTATAGTAGAAAATTGTTTGATTTTAGTTGAAAATTGTTTGATTTTAGTTGAAAATTGTTTGATTATAGTTGAATATTGTTTGATTTTAGTTGAAAATTGTTTGATTTTAGTTGAAAATTGTTTGATTATAGTTGAAAATTGTTTGATTTTAGTTGAAAATTGTTTGATTTTAGTTGAAAATTCTTTGATTTTAGTTGAAAATTGTTTGATTATAGTTAAAAATTGTTTGATTATAGTTGAAAATTGTTGATTATAGTTGAAAATTGTTTGATTATAGTTAAAAAATTGTTTGATTATAGTTGAAAGTTGTTGATTATAGTTGAAAATTGTTTGATTATAGTTAAAAATTGTTTGATTATAGTTAAAAATTGTTTGATTACAGTTGAAAATTGTTGATTATAGTTGAAAATTGTTTGATTCTAGTTAAAAATTGTTTGATTATAGTTAAAAATTGTTTGATTATAGTTGAAAATTGTTTGATTATAGTTGAAAATTGTTTGATTATAGTTGAAAATTGTTGATTATAGTTGAAAATTGTTTGATTATAGTTGAAAATTGTTTGATTATAGTTGAAAATTGTTTGATTATAGTTGAAAATTGTTGATTATAGTTGAAAATTGTTTGATTATAGTTGAAAATTGTTTGATTATAGTTAAAAATTTGTTTGATTATAGTTGAAAGTTGTTGATTATAGTTGAAAATTGTTTGATTATAGTTGAAAATTGTTTGATTATAGTTGAAAGTTGTTGATTATAGTTGAAAATTGTTTGATTATAGTTAAAAATTGTTTGATTATAGTTAAAAATTGTTTGATTACAGTTGAAAATTGTTGATTATAGTTGAAAATTGTTTGATTCTAGTTAAAAATTGTTTGATTATAGTTGAAAATTGTTGATTATAGTTGAAAATTGTTTGATTATAGTTAAAAATTGTTTGATTATAGTTGAAAATTGTTTGATTATAGTTGAAAGTTATATAAAGTACAATAAAATAATAATTGTATCATATTTATCTTGATTTTAATTATTTTTTACTCAGTACAAACGCGGCCCCTGAGTCGACACTCGACTGAAGATCATTCCAGTGTCGGGCGTGAGACTCGAGAGGGAGTTCCTGGACATTCTTGTCTCTAAAGTGGGCGACGCCCACAAACACTTGCGCCCGTACGTCCCCTGACTTGACCTCTCTGACCTCTGGTCACGTGGTCTCCACACTCAGCTGTGAGACGTTATTTATATCTCAGTCTCTAGTGACCAGAGGTTTTTACACTTTCACTGTCAAGATGATGAAGTGACTCGAATAATGATAAAAAACATGATTTATTTAGGAATAAATGGATAATTCTTTATAAAATAACGTTTGTTTGTTTTTAATTTTTGTGATCATTTCTTTTGTGTTTATTACTTTCCTGTTTTTCCTGCAATTTGTTTTTCTGTTTTTCATGATTATTATATTTTGTCTTTTATTTTTCATTATGATTTTTTCTATTTTTAGCAAATTTTTCATTTCTATTTTTCTTGCCATTTTTACTTCTGGTTTCCCTGCAATTTTTCCTTTTTTTCCCCTGCAATTTTACTTCTGTTTTTTTCTGCAATTTTTACTTCTGTTTTCCCTGCAGCTTTACTTCTGTTTTTTCTGCAATTTTTACTTTTGTTTTTCTGCAATTTTACGTCTGTTTTTTCTGCCATTTTTACTTTTGATTTTTGGGACTATTTTTCGTGTTACTTTTTCTGTTTTTTCCTGGAGATTGTAATTCTGCTTTGCCCTCTTTAAAAAAATGTTTTTCTTGATTTTTATTTTTTTTTATTTTTTTTATTGAAATATGATTAATTTTTTCTGTTATTCATGATTATAACTTTTTCGGATTTTGGCTTAATTCACTTTTTAGCCCAAATATTAGTTCAGTTTTACCTGCAAATTGTTTCACAATATTAGTTTTTTCTGTTCGTGTTTTTCGACACAGAATCAAATGTCTTAATGATTAAAGTAGTTTTTATCAATTCTTCTTCATTTTTTTCTGATTTTTTCTTTCTTTTGTCTTTTTTTCTTTCTTCTAGTCTTTTACTCTTTCTTCTAGAATGTTTTCTCTTTCTAGTCTTTATCCTTCTGGTGTTTTTTTTAATTCCTATTGTCATTTTTCCTTCTTCTTGTTTTTATCCTTTCATCTATTCTTTGACAATATTATATGACATTATATATTATATTATATGTTATATAATATTATAGTTTATATTATATTATATATTATATAATATTACAATTTATATTGTATTATATGTTATATAATATTACAGTTTATATTGTATTATATGTTATATAATATTATAGTTTATATTCTATTATATATTATACAACATTATAGATTATATGATATATTATATAATATTATAGTTTATATTATATTATATGTTATATAATATTATAGTTTATATTCTATTATATATTATATAACATTATAGATTACATTATATATTATATAATATTATAGTTTATATTATATTATATGTTGTATAATATTATAGTTTACATTATATTTTATATTATATAATATTATAGTTTATAGTATATTATATGTTGTATACTATTATAGTTTATATTATATTATATATTATATAATATTATGGTTTATATTATATTATGTTATATAATATTATATTATATATTATATAATATTGTAGTTCATATTATAGTATCTGTTATATAATATTATAGTTTATATTATAGTATATGTTATATAATATTATATTATATATTAATAATATAAACTATAATATTATATGTTATATAATATTATAGTTTATATTATAGTATATGTTATATAATATTACATTATATATTATATAATATAAACTATTATATTATATGTTATATAATATTATAGTTTATATTATAGTATATGTTATATAATATTACATTATGTATTATATAATATAAACTATTATATTATATGTTATATAATATTATAGTTTATATTATAGTATATGTTATATAATATTACATTATGTATTATATAATAGAGGTCGATGATTGGACGAGCGTCTCACTCGTGGTCGTCTCTTTGTGTCGTTCAATTTGTTGCTGTGTGCGTCTTGAGCAGGCGAAGCATTTTGTCGAAGGTGATTGTGTAGAGAGTGCGTCGCCTGTTGTGTAGCTCAGAGCTATTGTGTCCACCTGACGAGGAAACACGTAACATTTGACAACCTCACGTGTCTCTGTCTACACACACGTCCTGTGGTTACACAAACATGATTCATGAGAAACAACAACACAACGACGACAACATTTCTTATGTGACCAGAGAGATTAGTTTGTGTACAAGTTAACATTTGTGACAAATCGAAGGGTTTGTCACATGATCACATGACCTGAATGAATGATCATGTGACATGAGGATCACATGACTTGTATCATGTTAAGATGATGAACACACATGATTATGTAACTTTCATAATAAATGATCAAAAAAACCAACAAACATACACTTTTCGGTGAAATGTGAAAGTTTGAATCATCTAGAAAAACATGAATCTTGTTTGATCAAAAATTGTTTGATTATAGTTGAAATTGTTTGATTAAAGTTGAAAATTGTTTGATTATAGTTGAAAATTGTTTGATTTTATTTAAAAATTGTTTGATTATAGTTGAAAATTGTTGGATTATAGTTGAAAATTGTTGGATTATAGTTGAAAATTGTTGTATTATAGTTGAAAATTGTTGGATTATAGTTGAAAATTGTTTGATTATAGTTGAAAATTGTTTGATTATAGTTGAAAATTGTTTGATTGTAGTTGAAAATTGTTGGATTATAGTTGAAAATTGTTGGATTATAGTTGAAAATTGTTTGATTGTAGTTGAAAATTGTTGGATTATAGTTGAAAATTGTTGGATTATAGTTGAAAATTGTTTGATTATAGTTGAAAATTGTTTGATTATAGTTGAAAATTGTTTGATTATAGTTGAAAATTGTTTGATTTTATTTAAAAATTGTTTGATTATAGTTGAAAATTGTTGGATTATAGTTGAAAATTGTTGGATTATAGTTGAAAATTGTTGTATTATAGTTGAAAATTGTTGGATTATAGTTGAAAATTGTTGGATTATAGTTGAAAATTGTTTGATTATAGTTGAAAATTGTTTGATTGTAGTTGAAAATTGTTGGATTATAGTTGAAAATTGTTGGATTATAGTTGAAAATTGTTTGATTATAGTTGAAAATTGTTTGATTATAGTTGAAAATTGTTTGATTGTAGTTGAAAATTGTTGGATTATAGTTGAAAATTGTTGGATTATAGTTGAAAATTGTTTGATTATAGTTGAAAATTATTTGATTATAGTTGAAAATTGTTTGATTATAGTTGAAAATTGTTTGATTATAGTTGAAAATTGTTTGATTGTAGTTGAAAATTGTTGGATTATAGTTGAAAATTGTTGGATTATAGTTGAAAATTGTTTGATTGTAGTTGAAAATTGTTGGATTATAGTTGAAAATTGTTGGATTATAGTTGAAAATTGTTTGATTATAGTTGAAAATTGTTTGATTATAGTTGAAAATTGTTTGATTGTAGTTGAAAATTGTTGGATTATAGTTGAAAATTGTTGGATTATAGTTGAAAATTGTTTGATTATAGTTGAAAATTATTTGATTATAGTTGAAAATTGTTTGATTATAGTTGAAAATTGTTGGATTATAGCAGTTGAAAATTGTTTGATTACAGTTGAAAATTGTTTGATTATAATTGAAAATTGTTTGATTATAGTTGAAAAATGTTGGATTATAGTTGAAAATTGTTTGATTATAGTTGAAAATTGTTGGATTACAGTTGAAAATTGTTGGATTACAGTTGAAAATGATTTGATTATAGTTGGAAAATATTTAAAGGGAAGTTGCAGACGAACATTATGGAGATATTTGGAGGTTTTTAAGTGTCTTTTTGGACGAAGGTGAACAACTGAGCTCCAGTCACTACATTAAAATGAACAAACCTTTTTGTCTTTAACTCTCAAAATGACAGATTACTCATAGAAAATAAGTGAAATCCGGTTGAACTATCACTTTAAGTAAAACGCACACCCACACACACACACACACACGCACGCACACACACACACACACACACACACACACACACACACACACACACACACACACACTTCTCATGAACGTCAACACTTCAACCACTGAAGCAAAATTCTTGTTTTTCAATTCAATTTAAAAAAACAAAAACGTATCGAATGTAATCTAATCGGACACTGAACCAGTCAGATCCAGACGGGGGAGACACAAAAGGGGGGGAGACACAAAAGGGGGGAGACACAAAAGGGGGGAGACAAAGGAGAGGATTTTCAATCAGGAAAAAAGGGAAAGAGGGGGGATGACGACTAAGCTCCGCCCACCTCTGACGTAGCGCCGCCGTGATTGGCCGGCGCTGTCGTGGGCGGAGCTTCTAGCGAACACAACCTGGAATGTGTTGAATCGAGTCAGTTTCGCTGCGGACACGCGCACAGACGCACGCACGGACACATGCACCGACGTCTCCTGCTGGACTAACCGAGGGATCTTCGTGTTTCTGCCGAGAGGTTCTTTTTTTTTTCCTCCGCAAACACCGGCGCATGTAGACCGAGGAGCGGGTTCGTGACGGTGAGTGACGTCCCTCGACCAGAACCAACAACAACATCTTCCGTGGCTTTCGAATAAACTCAAGATCACGGATGATTGAACGCTTCTCTCGCGGGTTCAGTGGGTCAGTCTCGCGTGGATGATCCACGTTTAGATTTTATTCGAGAATTAAACACAATTAGAACGTGTCCAGGTGTTGGAACTCAATATTAAAGAGGTTCATTTGATAACTTATTTCTAGCTGTCAATCATTTGACCAATCAATCATCAATATTTTACAATATTTAAATACTTTACTCTTCATAGACGTACAACCGGATATAGACCATTAATGAATTCATTGATGATCATAGAACGTGTTTTTTTTAATCAATCTTTGGTCCATTTGTGTTCAGTTTTGAGTTCATGTTCCAAAACAAACATTAATTATAGTTTATATTTCCTGTCAAAACAAGGTACAGTAGGTGTGTGTTGACCACCATGTGTCTTTTTTGGGAATGTTTTGAGCGCTTAAATGTGTGGATATGATGCGTAACACGATACAGTGGAAGTACTTTAGGACTCAAGTGTTGTAGAATTTACAGACAAGTGTTTGATTATAGATGAAAATTGTTTGATTATAGATAAAAATTGTTTGATTTTGGTTTCAGTTGATAATTGTTTGATTATAGTTGAAAATTGTTTGATTTCAGTTGAAAATTGTTTGATTTTAGTTGAAAATTGTTTGATTTTGGTTTCAGTTGATAATTGTTTGATTATAGTTGAAAATTGTTTGATTACAGTTGAAAATTGTTTGATTTCAGTTGAAAATTGTTTGATTTCAGTTGAAAATTGTTTGATTATAGTTGAAAATTGTTTGATTATAGTTGAAAATTGTTTGATTACAGTTGAAAATTGTTAGATTATAGTTGAAAATTGTTTGATTATAGTTGAAAATTGTTTGATTACAGTTGAAAATTGTTTGATTACAGTTGAAAATTGTTTGATTCTAGTTGAAAATTGTTTGATTACAGTTGAAAATTGTTTGATTATAGTTGAAAATTGTTTGATTATAGTTGAAAATTGTTTGATTATAGTTGAAAATTGTTTGATTATAGTTGAAAATTGTTTGATTATAGTTGAAAATTGTTAGATTATAGTTGAAAATTGTTTGATTACAGTTGAAAATTGTTGGATTATAGTTGAAAATTGTTGGATTATAGTTGAAAATTGTTTGATTCTAGTTGAAAATTGTTTGATTACAGTTGAAAATTGTTTGATTATCGTTGAAAATTGTTTGATTATAGTTGAAAATTGTTAGATTATAGTTGAAAATTGTTTGATTATAATTGTTTGATTTCAGTTGAAAATTGTTTGATTATAGTTGAAAATTGTTTGATTATAGTTGAAAATTGTTTGATTACAGTTGAAAATTGTTTGATTATAGTTGAAAATTGTTTGATTATAGTTGAAAATTGTTTGATTATCGTTGAAAATTGTTTGATTATAGTTGAAAATTGTTTGATTTTAGAAGTACTTTAGGACTCAAGTGTTGTAGAATTTACAGACAAGTGTTTGATTATAGATGAAAATTGTTTGATTATAGATAAAAATTGTTTGATTTTGGTTTCAGTTGATAATTGTTTGATTATAGTTGAAAATTGTTTGATTTCAGTTGAAAATTGTTTGATTTTAGTTGAAAATTGTTTGATTTTGGTTTCAGTTGATAATTGTTTGATTATAGTTGAAAATTGTTTGATTACAGTTGAAAATTGTTTGATTTCAGTTGAAAATTGTTTGATTTCAGTTGAAAATTGTTTGATTATAGTTGAAAATTGTTTGATTATAGTTGAAAATTGTTTGATTACAGTTGAAAATTGTTAGATTATAGTTGAAAATTGTTTGATTATAGTTGAAAATTGTTTGATTACAGTTGAAAATTGTTTGATTACAGTTGAAAATTGTTTGATTCTAGTTGAAAATTGTTTGATTACAGTTGAAAATTGTTTGATTATAGTTGAAAATTGTTTGATTATAGTTGAAAATTGTTTGATTATAGTTGAAAATTGTTTGATTACAGTTGAAAATTGTTTGATTACAGTTGAAAATTGTTTGATTCTAGTTGAAAATTGTTTGATTACAGTTGAAAATTGTTGGATTATAGTTGAAAATTGTTGGATTATAGTTGAAAATTGTTTGATTATAGTTGAAAATTGTTTGATTATAGTTGAAAATTGTTTGATTATCGTTGAAAATTGTTTGATTATAGTTGAAAATTGTTTGATTATATTTGAAAATTGTTAGATTACAGTTAAAAATTGTTGGATTCAACAGTAGTATTTAATTTTCACCTTGTATATCTGGACATAAAAAACATGATACCACATAACACGTAACTGCTTTCATTTGTATTCAAACCAAAATATGTCCAAACATCACGCTGCTGGAGTCACTGTATCCTCTCGTCCTCAGTCATCGTCAGTGATTGTGGAATGGATCTAATGAAGCTTTAGTCTCTGGGTGTCCGTGGGTCAAAGGTGATCTATTGTTGTGCTGGTACCTCCCACCGTGGGTGTTCCAGCTGCAGGAGCAGATAAACACTGCAGCATCAGTTTGGATTCTCTCGCTCCTGAAGATCCTCAGGAAACATCAGGAAAGAATCTTCTAGAGAAACATGTTTCTTTCACGGCTAACATTCCAAATGTTGGAATAAACTTTACATCAATTAGATGCTACGTTGATTTTGAACAGTTAGGACACAAACAATGTTTTAGGAAATTCAAAGTGATGGTTGAGAAAGATGAGGAAGTATTACCTCTGTGGTGAAGTTGATGAAAGTATTTCATCAGAGGAGTGAATGTTTTTGAAGCAAGTATTTTTATGTATGTTATACAATCGTACACTCCGACTTCCGCTTAGTAAACATTAATAAAACTACTAAAACAATTGTCATCAAACAGTTTTCAATTATAATCAAACAATTTTCAACTATAATCAAACAATTTTCAACTAAAATTAAACAATTTTCAACTAAAATCAAACAATTTTAAACTATAATCAAACAATTTTCAACTATAATCAAACAATTTTCAATCGTAATCAAACAATTTTCAACTATAATCAAACAATTTTCAACTATAATCAATATAATCAAAGAATTTTCAACTATAATCAAAGAATTTTCAACTATAATCAAACAATTTAAACTATAATCCAACAATTTTCAACTATAATCCAACAATTTTCAACTATAATCAAACAATTTTCAACTATAATCTAACAATTTTAAACTGTAATCAAACAATTTTCAACTATAATCTAACAATTTTCAACTATAATCAAACAATTTTCAACTATAATCAAACAATTTTCAACTATAATCTAACAATTTTCAACTGTAATCAAACAATTTTCAACTATAATCAAACAATTTTCAACTATAATCAAACAATTTTCAACTATAATCAATATAATCAAACAATTTTCAACTATAATCAAACAATTTTCAACTATAATCAAACAATTTTCAACTATAATCAAACAATTTAAACTATAATCAAACAATTTTCAACTATAATCAAACAATTTTAAACTGTAATCAAACAATTTTCAACTATAATCAAACAATTTTCAACTATAATCAAACAATTTAAACTATAATCAAACAATTTTCAACTATAATCAAACAATTTAAACTATAATCAAACAATTTTCAACTATAATCAAACAATTTTAAACTGTAATCAAACAATTTTCAACTATAATCAAACAATTTAAACTATAATCAAACAATTTTCAACTATAATCAAACAATTTTAAACTATAATCAAACAATTTTCAACTATAATCAAACAATTTTCAACTATAATCAAACAATTTTAAACTATAATCAAACAAATTTCAACTATAATCAAACAATTTTCAACTATAATCTAACAATTTTCAACTGTAATCAAACAATTTTCAATCGTCGTCAAACAATTTTCAAAAATTATCAAAAATGATCAAACAATTTCAACTGTAAACATTATTTATTTTTACAACATGCTATAGAGTTAAGATCCACATCGACCACACGAGCTCGTGCTCCACTGAACACAAACAAACCAGAAAGAGAAAAAAAACCTCCTTCATCAGCGTCTGCTTCCTCCAGCTGTCGCTGGCGTCTCTGAAGCTGAAGAAGCGTTTCTTTGATGGGCTGAAGTGGTCGCTTCTGCTGCCAGGATCCTCTGAAGGCTCCGCAGAGCAGGCGGCGCTGCCAGGATGAAGCTGCTGAGAACCAGCACTGGTTCCCAGACTCCGAACACAAGACCTCGTTCTTCCTCCGAACCTTTTCACAGTCCAACGGGTCACATGACGTGTGTTTGGAAGCTTCTTGCTGAGCTGCAGCAGATACTTCTGGAGAGTTTGATGAAACATTCATCGTTTTATGAAACATTGAGTGATCTTTCTAAACCGAGCTCAGCGTTGAACTAAAGCAACCTTTTACAAAAGACTGAATACTTATTTTTGTATGACACTTTATGATGTGCAACCTTTTTAAAACGCGTATATTATTTTATTTTATACCTGGTGTTTGTTGATTGCACTTCGTATTGTTTGAGTCAAAATTTAAATGAATTTATGTGTTTTTAAACTTTTCGATAAGAATGATTTTAGATTAAAACTGACATCAATCAATTTTGAACTATAATCAAACAATTTTCAATTATAATCAAACAATTATCAACTAAAATCAAACAATTTTCAACTGTAATCAAACAATTTTCAACTAGAATCAAACAATTTTCAATTATAATCAAACAATTATCAACTAAAATCAAACAATTTTCAATTATAATCAAACAATTTTCAACTAAAATCAAACAATTTTCAATTATAATCAAACAATTATCAACTAAAATCAAACAATTTTCAACTATAATCAAACAATTTTCAATTATAATCAAACAATTATCAACTAAAATCAAACAATTTTCAACTATAATCTAACAATTTTCAACTATAATCAAACAATTTTCAATTATAATCAAACAATTATCAACTAAAATCAAACAATTTTCAACTGTAATCAAACAATTTTCAATTATAATCAAACAATTTTCAACTGTAATCAAACAATTTTCAACTAAAATCAAACAATTTTCAACTTTAATCAAACAATTTTCAATTATAATCAAACAATTTTCAATTATAATCAAACAATTATCAACTAAAATCAAACAATTTTCAATTATAATCAAACAATTTTCAACTAAAATCAAACAATTTTCAATTATAATCAAACAATTATCAACTAAAATCAAACAATTTTCAACTATAATCAAACAATTTTCAATTATAATCAAACAATTATCAACTAAAATCAAACAATTTTCAACTATAATCTAACAATTTTCAACTATAATCAAACAATTTTCAATTATAATCAAACAATTATCAACTAAAATCAAACAATTTTCAACTGTAATCAAACAATTTTCAATTATAATCAAACAATTTTCAACTGTAATCAAACAATTTTCAACTAAAATCAAACAATTTTCAACTTTAATCAAACAATTTTCAATTATAATCAAACAATTTTCAATTATAATCAAACAATTTTCAACTAAAATCAAACAATTTTCAACTAAAATCAAACAATTTTCAATTATAATCAAACAATTTTCAACTACAATCAAACAATTTTCAACTAAAATCAAACAATTTTCAACTAAAATCAAACAATTTTCAACTAAAATCAAACAATTTTCAACTAAAATCAAACAATTTTCAACTAAAATCAAACAATTTTCAACTAGAATCAAATTCATGTCTATCAGGTACAGAACTGTTGCTCAAGGACAGTCGTCAACAGCATGTGAGCCTCAAAGGTCAGACTATGTTTGGAGTCTCAGCAGGAGACGTTTATTATCACGTCAGTGTTTATCACTCGACTCTCAACCCTCTCGCACGACAACTTCTTCCAGACAATATATAGATCATAATCCTGTGGGAAACTACAGTTTGAACGTGATTCGTTTTCGAATAGATCAACAACTTAGAGTTTATTTGAGATTAAAAGTAACTTTTACTTGTGTTTTTTTCCTCTTTATAATGGATATATTTTATTGTTAGATCATAAACACTAGAGTTATTTGATCGATACATTTTTATTCATTTTAATTTAATCTTACTATTTTATTTATATCTGCCCACTTTAATGTATGAGTCACATTTTATATAACTGTATTTTTTATTTATCAGTTTTTTTTGTTGTAAATCTCTTCATCATAACTTCCTAAAGTTTCGTTATTTATGATAATACATGATGGTAGAAAAACTGAGCGACATCAGAGAGGAGCCGCCGGCGCGTCACGATATCACCAAATCAATAATAAATCCACCTCCTTGTACACGCACAGGTAACACTTTATAAATGACGCTAACAACTTAGCTCGTTAGCATACGGTGAAGACGCACACGTAACACTTTATAAATGACGCTAACAACTTAGCTCGTTAGCATACGGTGAAGACGCACACATAACACTTTATAAATGACGCTAACAACTTAGCTCGTTAGCATACGGTGAAGACGCACACAACACTTTATAAATGACGCTAACAACTTAGCTCGTTAGCATACGGTGAAGAAGGACAGGTTTGTTTGGAAGTTCATGATCTACTAAGAAAACAACTGAGACGAGATGAAAAGTTCTTACAATATGTTGCTTTACCAAAGGAGGTTGAAAGAGACGAGTGACTGGATCACTAGTGTTTGACTAGATCACAAGTTAGTATTACTTCACTGGATCACTAGTGTTTGACTAGATCATAAGTTAGTATTACTTCACTGGATCACTAGTGTTTGACTAGATCATAAGTTAGTATTACTTCACTGGATCACTAGTGTTTGACTAGATCATAAGTTAGTATTACTTCACTGGATCACTAGTGTTTGACTAGATCATAAGTTAGTATTACTTCACTGGATCACTAGTGTTTGACTAGATCACAAGTTAGTATTACTTCACTGGATCACTAGTGTTTGACTAGATCACAAGTTAGTATTACTTCACTGGATCACTAGTGTTTGACTAGATCATAAGTTAGTATTACTTCACTGGATCACTAGTGTTTGACTAGATCATAAGTAAGTATTACTTCACTGGATCACTAGTGTTTGTCTAGATCATAAGTTAGTATTACTTCACTGGATCACTAGTGTTTGACTAGATCACAAGTTAGTATTACTTCACTGGATCACTAGTGTTTGTCTAGATCATAAGTTAGTATTACTTCACTGGATCACTAGTGTTTGACTAGATCACAAGTTAGTATTACTTCACTGGATCACTAGTGTTTGACTAGATCATAAGTTAGTATTACTTCACTGGATCACTAGTGTTTGACTAGATCATAAGTTAGTATTACTTCACTGGATCACTAGTGTTTGACTAGATCATAAGTTAGTATTACTTCACTGGATCACTAGTGTTTGACTAGATCATAAGTTAGTATTACTTCACTGGATCACTAGTGTTTGACTAGATCACAAGTTAGTATTACTTCCGTCGCCATAGCAACCGAGCCTAACAAGCTGTGCCGCACAGTTCACAGACGGACGGAGACGTAAACAACAACGAGACATAGAAGTACAAATTGAAGACTTTACAGAACGTGACACTGATTGGTCGAATAGTGCATTTAAGAAATGTTTGATTTATACAATAAAACATTATAAATTATCGCAAATGTTTTCCATATGAAAAGCGCACGTGACAATATCGCGATATCAATATTTTTTCGATATATATTGTGCAGCCATAGTTTATATTTTCCTAGAAAAATTGTTACATTTACTGTTAAAGTACAAGAAGAAAGTGTTTTTTTCTTGAGTTTCTTCAGACAAACTGAACTAAAGCAACATTTGCTCGTGAACGACTGAAGGTCCAACATTTTGTCGACTTCAAGATCCTCACGTTCGTCTGAAAAAAAAAATATTTTCGGTCTTTTACGAAATCCCGGCGGCTCCGAGTCGGAGCTTAATGGACGACATGGTCTTATCTGACGGGTTTTGACGGGTCTTGACGCGCCGACCTGTCGAGGAGGTGGGAGATCTCCCGGGGGTCGGGACCAGGGGGTCAAGTGGAATGTGGGGGGGGGTCTGGAGTGGCAGGAAGGAGGCGGAGTCAAGATCAGATAAGGGTTTATCAATAGCATTCATCGTGTCGGGTGTCGACGGTAGGATTATCGTTAAGAATGTTTTGTTGTTTTCAGTCGAGGATTAAGTCTTGAACGAAGTTAAACCTCAGAGATAAACGGTCGTGGTTTCAGTTGTTCCGTCAGGAACGTGTTTTTTGAGCGTTTAGATTTATTAAAAAATGACAGAAAGGAGAAAATTGGATTTTGGATGACTGAGGACGAGAGGATACAGTGACTCCAGCAGCTTTTAAAGCTGATGTTTGGACATATTTTGGTTTGAAAACAAATGACAGTGAACAGTTACTACTTCGTCAAGAGTCATGTGGTCTGTAAATACTACAACACCAGAGTCAAGTACTCGACAATACTACACATATATACTTGTTACTACAGTATCGCAACACCAGAGTCAAGTACTCGACAATACTACACATATATAGTTGTTACTACAGTATCGCAACACCAGAGTCAAGTACTCGACAATACTACACATATATAGTTGTTACTACACTATCACAACACCAGAGTCAAGTACTGGAAAATACTACAAATATATCCTTGTTACTACACTATCACAACACCAGATTCAAGTACTCGACAATACTACACACATATCCTGGTTACTACATGATCACAATACCAGAGTGAAGTACTTGACAACACTACACATATATACTTGTTACTACACTATCACAACACCAGAGTCAAGTACTCGACAATACTACACGTATATATACTTGTTACTACACTATCACAACACCAGAGTCAAGTACTGGACAATACTACACATATATACTTGTTACTACACTATCACAACACCAGAGTCAAGTACTGGACAATACTACACATATATACTTGTTACTACAGTATCACAACACCAGAGTCAAGTACTGGACAGTACTACACATATATACTTGTTACTACACTATCACAACCCCAGAGTCAAGTACTGGACAGTACTACACATATATACTTGTTACTGCAGTATCACAATGTATTGTATCGCTGTCTCTGTATCGTGATGCGTATCGTATCAACAGATTTTTGCTATTACGTCCTTTGAATCTAAAGAGACAACAAAATTCCGCGAGATTCCGGCGATGACTGAGGACGAGAGGATACAGTGACTCCAGCATATTTTAAAGCTGATGTTTGGACATATTTTGGTTTGAAAAACGAATGAAATCAGTTAAGACTTCGTCAAGATTCAAGTGGTCTGTAAATACTACAACACCAGAGTCAAGTACTGGACAATACTACACATATATAATTGTTACGCCACAGTATCATGATATATCGTACCGTTGACCCTGTATCGCGACACGTATCGTTTAACAGATTCTTGACAATACAGACATATATACAGTACATATTTTTTCTATATTAATGACTGAATATTGATATTTTCTATGAACGACGGTTCAGGAACTTTAATCTCCAGCAGAATTTAAAACAGAATTAACAACAATATCCTCCATCATTTCTGTTCGTTCTTTTATTTCCACGCTGTCCTTCACGACTGATGAAATCTGATCTCCCGACATGATCGATGCGGAGTCTATGGCTCTGAACGCCCAACATAATACACGATACTTTCCGAATATTCACTGGTAATATCACAGTTTAATCCACAGCCATGTCGTCGACCTTCGGCGCCATCCTGGGAACAGGAGGTTTTATGGGAAAATATCTCATGTCCTGAGTGACATTTGACGGTTCCAGGCGAGCCTCGTGCACATCATCCCTCCGTGCACTGTTGCGTGAAGGGCTTGAGGAGCATCGGTGTTTGTGGGTCACCGTGAAGCCGGGGCGACACACTGACACACTGACGAAGAAGCGTCGGCGCGGATGTAGGTCATGTGATCAGTTATTAGTAGATCAGTGGAGCGTCGCCATTGAACTTCACTCCCTTCATTATACATGCGCGGCTATATTTAATTTTTCACGCTCAGACCCCTCGCTCGCGCTGGCAGATGAGTTCCTGAGGAGGGGTGGGAGGGTCCCCCTGGTGGGAGGGTCCGTCCCCCCGGTGGGAGGGTCCCCCTGGTGGGAGGGTCCGTCCCCCCGGTGGGTTCGTCTCTAAGCAGATGCGCGTTGTTGTTGCGATTGTGCGAGCGTTCCAGTGGCATAATCTGCTGTAATCTGTCTGTTTTTTGGGGGGTTTTTGGTTCCACTGACGCGTGGATCTGAGGCTCGCAAGTTGTTGTTTATTTTTTTCAGCAGAGGTTAAAGGTGACGCATTGATAATAATATCATAATATTAATTATTATAATGGACACACAATGGATTCAATAATTATCACCACTTTCAATCAATGGCAGTCATTGATCTTTTCTGATGTTTACCAGAAATATCACAACATGCATTTTTTTCTAATGGGAGACCAAGAAAAAAAAGTGTTTTGTACCATGAATGTTCACCAGGTTTCATCTGAGGAACAAGAATATGTTTGTAGTATTATCGAGTACTTGACTCTGGTGTTGTGATAGTGTAGTAACAAGTATATATGTGTAGTATTGTCCAGTACTTGACTCTGGTGTTGTGATAGTGAAGTAACAAGTATATATGTGTAGTATTGTCGAGTACTTGACTCTGGTGTTGTGATAGTGTAGTAACAAGTATATATGTGTAGTATTGTCCAGTACTTGACTCTGGTGTTGTGATAGTGTAGTAACAAGTATATATGTGTAGTATTGTCCAGTACTTGACTCTGGTGTTGTGATAGTGTAGTAACAAGTATATATGTGTAGTATTGTCCAGTACTTGACTCTGGTGTTGTGATAGTGTAGTAACAAGTATATATGTGTAGTATTGTCCAGTACTTGACTCAGGTGTTGTGATAGTGTAGTAACAAGTATATATGTGTAGTATTGTCCAGTACTTGACTCTGGTGTTGTGATAGTGTAGTAACAAGTATATATGTGTAGTATTGTCCAGTACTTGACTCTGGTGTTGTGATAGTGTAGTAACAAGTATATATGTGTAGTATTGTCCAGTACTTGACTCTGGTGTTGTGATACTGTAGTAACAAGTATATATGTGTAGTATTGTCCAGTACTTGACTCTGGTGTTGTGATAGTGTAGTAACAGGTATATATGTGTAGTATTGTCGAGGACTTGAATCTGGTGTTCTGATAGTGTAGTAACAAGTATATATGTGTAGTATTGTCCAGTACTTGACTCTGGTGTTGTGATAGTGAAGTAACAAGTATATATGTGTAGTATTGTCGAGTACTTGACTCTGGTGTTGTGATAGTGTAGTAACAAGTATATATGTGTAGTATTGTCCAGTACTTGACTCTGGTGTTGTGATAGTGTAGTAACAAGTATATATGTGTAGTATTGTCCAGTACTTGACTCTGGTGTTGTGATAGTGTAGTAACAAGTATATATGTGTAGTATTGTCCAGTACTTGACTCTGGTGTTGTGATAGTGTAGTAACAAGTATATATGTGTAGTATTGTCCAGTACTTGACTCTGGTGTTGTGATAGTGTAGTAACAAGTATATATGTGTAGTATTGTCCAGTACTTGACTCTGGTGTTGTGATAGTGTAGTAACAAGTATATATGTGTAGTATTGTCCAGTACTTGACTCTGGTGTTGTGATAGTGTAGTAACAAGTATATATGTGTAGTATTGTCCAGTACTTGACTCAGGTGTTGTGATAGTGTAGTAACAAGTATATATGTGTAGTATTGTCCAGTACTTGACTCTGGTGTTGTGATAGTGTAGTAACAAGTATATATGTGTAGTATTGTCCAGTACTTGACTCTGGTGTTGTGATAGTGTAGTAACAAGTATATATGTGTAGTATTGTCCAGTACTTGACTCTGGTGTTGTGATACTGTAGTAACAAGTATATATGTGTAGTATTGTCCAGTACTTGACTCTGGTGTTGTGATAGTGTAGTAACAGGTATATATGTGTAGTATTGTCGAGGACTTGAATCTGGTGTTCTGATAGTGTAGTAACAAGTATATATGTGTAGTATTGTCCAGTACTTGACTCTGGTGTTGTGATAGTGAAGTAACAAGTATATATGTGTAGTATTGTCGAGTACTTGACTCTGGTGTTGTGATAGTGTAGTAACAAGTATATATGTGTAGTATTGTCCAGTACTTGACTCTGGTGTTGTGATAGTGTAGTAACAAGTATATATGTGTAGTATTGTCCAGTACTTGACTCTGGTGTTGTGATAGTGTAGTAACAAGTATATATGTGTAGTATTGTCCAGTACTTGACTCTGGTGTTGTGATAGTGTAGTAACAAGTATATATGTGTAGTATTGTCCAGTACTTGACTCTGGTGTTGTGATAGTGTAGTAACAAGTATATATGTGTAGTATTGTCCAGTACTTGACTCTGGTGTTGTGATAGTGTAGTAACAAGTATATATGTGTAGTATTGTCCAGTACTTGACTCTGGTGTTGTGATACTGTAGTAACAAGTATATATGTGTAGTATTGTCCAGTACTTGACTCTGGTGTTGTGATAGTGTAGTAACAAGTATATATGTGTAGTATTGTCGAGGACTTGAATCTGGTGTTCTGATAGTGTAGTAACAAGTATATATGTGTAGTATTGTCCAGTACTTGACTCTGGTGTTGTGATAGTGTAGTAACAAGTATATATGTGTAGTATTGTCCAGTACTTGACTCTGGTGTTGTGATAGTGAAGTAACAAGTATATATGTGTAGTATTGTCGAGTACTTGAATCTGGTTTTGTGATAGTGTAGTAACAAGTATATATGTGTAGTATTGTCCAGTACTTGACTCTGGTGTTGTGATAGTGTAGTAACAAGTATATATGTGTAGTATTGTCGAGGACTTGAATCTGGTGTTCTGATAGTGTAGTAACAAGTATATATGTGTAGTATTGTCCAGTACTTGACTCTGGTGTTGTGATAGTGTAGTAACAAGTATATATGTGTAGTATTGTCCAGTACTTGACTCTGGTGTTGTGATAGTGAAGTAACAAGTATATATGTGTAGTATTGTCGAGTACTTGAATCTGGTGTTGTGATAGTTTAGTAACAAGTATATATGTGTAGTATTGTCCAGTACTTGACTCTGGTGTTGTGATAGTGTAGTAACAAGTATATATGTGTAGTATTGTCCAGTACTCGACTCTGGTGTTGTGATAGTGCAGTAACAAGTATATATATGTAGTATTGTCCAGTACTTGACTCTGGTGTTGTGATAGTGTAGTAACAAGTATATATGTGTAGTATTGTCCAGTACTTGACTCTGGTGTTGTGATAGTGTAGTAACAAGTATATATGTGTAGTATTGTCCAGTACTTGACTCTGGTGTTGTGATAGTGTAGTAACAAGTATATATGTGTAGTATTGCCGAGTACTTGACTCCGGTGTTGTGATAGCGTAGTAACAAGGATATATATGCAGTATTGTCCAGTACTTGACTCTGGTGTTGTAGTATTTAAAGACCACCAACAATATAAACCATATAAAAACATGATTTGAAGACCAAAAACACAGCGATACAGTGCATTGAGATATTTAATCAAACAATATTTTCCTTCAGCCCCAGTAGTCGGTACGACCTCAGCAAGAAGGTCATGGAGTCGCTTCCTCTTCTCTACGTGTCTGCTTTGGTTTACTCCGGTTTCCTCCCATAGCCAGACAAAGTTGTTTTGTAGGTGTCGGTTCAGTGTGTCCCCTGCCTTTTACCCGAAGTAGCTGGGATAGACCTTCCCCTCCCCCGCGACCCTGTGTGATCCGTGGTAGGAAATGCCGAGCGTTGTCGTGACCAGAAGCGAGTGTCATAAGTTCGTTGGATCATCATGTGTCTGAAGAGCCTGCAGACGTGCGTCAGGAAAACATCTTGTGACTTTAAAACCATTTTGTTTTTTCTTGAATTAAAACGCATGAAAGGAAAATAGTGGAGATAAACCCATGTGCAGCGAGATAATGGATCAAATCCTGTTTTTCGTGACCTCAGAAGAGTTCAGAGAACAATATTGATTTGAAAACTTCATCCCAAAAAAAACCACATTCCATCTTAAAATTGCAACAACGTCACAGTTAGCAGGTGTTGAGATGAAACTAATTATTATTATTATTATTATTATTATTATTATTATTATTATCAGGGTAAATATTCAAGTTTTCCTGAATTGGTTCACTACTGATTTCGATGGGCAGCAGTTCCTGAAACATGAACTTTCAAATCACATTTATTATAGTTTATTATACATTATATTTCAACAAAGTGTATTTTTAAGTAATTGTATATATATTTTTGAATTTACAATCAACAAATATTCCATTTAATATGTATATAACTTCATTTACAATTAACATCAACTTGTTAATTCTTGTTTTGCGATTAAACTTCCGTCCTCTAGATGGCAGCAGCAATTACGTCGGCTGCGGCTTAACTGACTGAGGACGAGAGGATACAGTGACTCCAGCAGCTTTTAAAGCTGATGTTTGGACATATTTTGGTTTGAAAGCAAATGAAAGCAGTTACGACTTCGTCAAGAGTCATGTGGTCTGTAAATACTACAACACCAGAGTCAAGTACTGGACAATACTACACATATATACTTGTTACTACACTATCACAATACCAGAGTCAAGTACTCGACAATACTACACATATATACTTGTTACTACACTATCACAACATCAGAGTCAAGTACTGGACAATACTACACATATATACTTGTTACTACACTATCACAACACCAGAGTCAAGTACTGGACAATACTACACATATATACTTGTTTCTACACTATCACAACACCAGAGTCAAGTACTGGACAATACTACACATATATACTTGTTACTACACTATCACAACACCAGAGTCAAGTACTGGACAATACTACACATATATACTTGTTACTACACTATCACAACATCAGAGTCAAGTACTGGACAATACTACACATATATACTTGTTACTACACTATCACAACACCAGAGTCAAGTACTGGACAATACTACACATATATACTTGTTACTACACTATCACAACACCAGAGTCAATTACTGGACAATACTACACATATATACTTGTTACTACACTATCACAACACCAGAGTCAAGTACTGGACAATACTACACATATATACTTGTTACTGCACTATCACAACACCAGAGTCAAGTAATCGACAATACTACACATATATACGTGTTACTACACTATCACAGAATGTATCGTATCGTTGACCCTGTATCGTATCAACAGCTTCTTGACGATACAAACATTACAATGTAAAACTAAATAATCGAGATGATGAGAAACAAAGCTTTCGTTTTAATGACTTGGTAATGTATTCACTTGCATCAAGTACTCGACAATACTACAAATACACCAGGTTACTACACTATCACGATATATCGTACTGTTGCCTGTGAATTGCGACGTGTAAACAGATTCTTGCCAATACTCACGACTACTTTATTTCTGTGAAGTGAAGTTTGGAAGAAGGAAGTTTCGCCCCCTCAACTCTATCAAGTTCAGGTGATTTGATTTCCTCTCGCTCGGGTTATTGCCGTCTGTGACTGAAGATCCATCACCGGTTGATTAGGAACGTTGCTGTGCGGCACAATACTTTCTACCGAACCCAGACCACCAATGTAGGTCAGGTTCTCTTCACGGAGACAATAACATCGGAGACGGATGAGAGTCCGAAGGCTTCACGGGGCCGGAAGCGAAGGCATCGATTTTTAGCTTGCGGACTCCGACGCGAGGACTTCTGTGGATAAACTGGCCGAGTTCCCACGGACCTTTAAATCTGCCTCAGCATCTGCCATCGCAGCAGCTGCTATCAGCGGAAAGAATGTTGCTCTTTCTAACCTAGAACAACAATCGGAGCTGAAATAAGCGACGTAATCCAGTTTTGCACGGTGACTGCATTCCACAGCGGCGGCATAGGTGGTCGTTTCCTGTCGTGACGCTGGAGTCAAAGTGGTTTCTAGCTCGTAGTAGTACTGGTACCTCGATACCTGTTCCCGAGAGATCCCTTTCTCGACACCCGTTTAATAATATTGAGAAAGATTAGTTTAGTTAATGGAACTTGACACCAAAAGACGAAGCATGTTTCGATCGATACTCGGTACTAATGAAGCTTTTTGGTCAGTAAAGAACCCGAGTTCAAGATTGTATTCAGTAAATGGTTGTACAGATTGTTTGTTAATTAAAGTAACTTTAGATGCTTCTTTGTCGTGGACAGTTAGTCGACCCGACTACCAAGATCATCAATTTACAAATAAACAAAAGAGACAACATACATCACAGATTGTTAAATACGACGAGATGAAAAATTGACACGTTGTATATAAATGATCACATGATGTGAATTAAGTTGACATTATGTAGCGATAATAATGATAATCAATAACAAAATAACCTAATTGAAGGTAAATATTCTGTTAAGTGAAGAAGAATAGTATGAATAAGAAGATAATAAGAACTATTCTTCGTTATTCTTGAAAATTATTTGATTATAGTTGAAAATTGTTTGATTACAGTTGAAAATTGTTTGATTATAGTTGAAAATTGTTTGATTATAGTTGAAAATTGTTTGTTTACAGTTGAAAATTGTTTAATCATAGTTGAAAATTGTTTGTTTATAGTTGAACATTTTTTGTTTATAGTTGAAAATGGTTTGATTATAGTTGAAAATTGTTTGATTATAGTTGAAAATTGTTTGATTATAGTTGAAAATTGTTGAATTATAGTTGAAAATTGTTGGATTATAGTTGAAAATTGTTGGATTTTAGTTGAAAATTGTTGGATTATAGTTGAAAATTGTTTGATTAAAGTTGAAAATAGTTTGATTATAGTTGAAAATTGTTTGATTATAGTTGAAAATTGTTTGTTTATAGTTGAAAATTGTTGATTATAGTTTGATTATAGTTGAAAATAGTTTGATTATAGTTGAAAATTGTTTGATTATAGTTGAAAATTGTTTGTTTATAGTTGAAAATTGTTGATTATAGTTTGATTATAGTTGAAAATAGTTTGATTATAGTTGAAAATAGTTTGATTATAGTTGAAAATTGTTTGATTATAGTTGAAAATTGTTTGTTTACAGTTGAAAATTGTTTGATTATAGTTGAAAATTGTTTAATCATAGTTGAAAATTGTTTGTTTATAGTTGAACATTTTTTGTTTATAGTTGAAAATTGTTTGATTATAGTTGAAAATTGTTTGATTATAGTTGAAAATTGTTTGTTTATAGTTGAAAATTGTTGATTATAGTTTGATTATAGTTGAAAATAGTTTGATTATAGTTGAAAATTGTTTGATTATAGTTGAAAATTGTTGATTATAGTTTGATTATAGTTGAAAATAGTTTGATTATAGTTGAAAATTGTTGATTATAGTTTGATTATAGTTGAAAATAGTTTGATTATAGTTGAAAATTGTTTGATTATAGTTGAAAATTGTTTGATTATAGTTGAAAATGATTTGATTATAGTTAAAAATTGTTTGATTATAGTTGAAAATTATTTGATTATAGTTGAAAATAGTTTGATTATAGTTGAAAATTGTTTGTTTACAGTTGAAAATTGTTTGTTTATAGTTGAAAATTGTTTGTTTACAGTTGAAAATTGTTTGTTTATAGTTGAAAATTGTTTGTTTACAGTTGAAAATTGTTTGTTTATAGTTGAAAATTGTTTGTTTACAGTTGAAAATTGTTTGTTTATAGTTGAAAATTGTTTGTTTACAGTTGAAAATTGTTTGTTTATAGTTGAAAATTGTTTGTTTATAGTTGAAAATTGTTTGTTTATAGTTGAAAATTGTTTGTTTACAGTTGAAAAATGTTTGTTTAAAGTTGAGTGAGTAATGTTTATTAAGCAAAAGCCAAAGTGTATGATTGTATAACACACAAAAATAATGTTAAATGATGTCAACGCCTCCAGGTTTCTCTCCATGTTCTTCTCTGTACTCCCTCCTTTCTCTCACTTTATCCTGCTGCTCACTATTTTTCATCCCACTCTCTGAGCCGCGCTCCCAGCTGGTCACAGCAGGAGGCCGTCAACTGAGTCTGGTTCTGATCAAGGGTTCTGCCTTCTAAAAGGAAGTTTCTGAACCATCGTTCACTCATTGATGATTCTCTCCTGTAAAAGTGTCTTGAGATGACTTTCAATGGCTTTTCTCCACTCATATTCGTCATGGACCTGCTCTGGACTCTTGGTTCTGGATCGGTCGATGATACGATGGTGTGTCAGGAGGCGGCTGGTGTGTCAGGCAGGAAATGAAGTTGATGACTTTGGCTATTTCAGTCCGAGGAATAATAACCTGCACATGAAAGCGACTCGGTCTCTCCTGGAGGCAGCATTCAAGTGTCAGGTTGAAGTCTGGGTCGTGGGTGTTCACCCGCCGAGCTCCGGGTAAACTGTGGGTCACCCCTGCTGTCACGGGCACAGAAATAAATCACCTTTCCGGGGAGATGTTGGAACTTCTCTGAAGTCTGAACATAAGACCTGCATCAATGTGAGACGTGGACACGCTTGTCAAGAGGTTTCAAGTTCTGTGTGTGTGTGTGCGTGTGCGTGTGCGTGTGCGTGTGTGTGGAGACCAAAGAACTAGAGAGGCACTTTATCAAATGTGACATCAGAGATGATATCATCATGACATCATCAAGCTTGTTCGATGATGAAGTATCTGTTGATACGTATCACGATACAGGATATATTCAGTTTGTTGTGATGCAATTACACTTACCGCCACTAGATGGCAGCAGATACTACGTCTTCGGCAGCTAAAGGAACAGTAAAATCCCGGCGATGACTGAGGACGAGAGGATACAGTGACTCCAGCGCTGGGACTTTTATCGGTTTCCTGTGAAACTGAGCGACATCAGAGAGGAGCCGCCGGCGCGTCGTGATATCACCAAATCAATAATAAATCCACCTCCTTGTACACGCACACGTAACACTTTATAAATGACGCTAACAACTTAGCTCGTTAGCATATGGTGAAGACGCACATAACACTTTATAAATGACGCTGACAACTTAGCTCGTTAGCGTACGGTGAAGACGGACACATAACACTTTATAAATGACGCTAACAACTTAGCTAGTTAGCATACGGTGAAGACGCACACATAACACTTTATAAATGACGCTGACAATTTAGCTCGTTAGCATACGGTGAAGACGCACACATAACACTTTATAAATGACGCTAACAACTTAGCTCGTTAGCATACGGTGAAGACGGACAGGTTTGTTTGGAAGTTCACGATCTTCTAAGAAAACAACTGAGACGAGATGAAAAGTTCTTACGATATGTTGCTTTAACAAAGGAGGTTGAAAGAGACGAGTGACTGGATCACTAGTGTTTGACTAGATCACAAGTTAGTATTACTTCACTGGATCACTAGTGTTTGACTAGATCACAATTTAGTATTACTTCACTGGATCACTAGTGTTTGACTAGATCACAAGTTAGTATTACTTCACTGGATCACTAGTGTTTGACTAGATCACAAGTTAGTATTACTTCACTGGATCACTAGTGTTTGACTAGATCACAAGTTAGTATTACTTCCGTCGCCATAGCAACCGAGCCTAGTAAGCTGCACCGCACAGTTCACAGACGGACGGAGACGTAAGCAACAACGAGACATAGAAGTACAAATTGACAACTTTACAGAACGTGACACTGATTGATCGAAGTGAGCATTTAATAAATGCTTGATTTATACACAAGAACAGTTATGTGTGCGTGTACAAGGAGGTGGATTTATTATTGATTTGGTGATATCGCGACGCGCCGGCGGCTCCTCTCTGATGTCGCTCAGTTTGGCGGGAAACCGATGCAAGTCCCGCGAGACTGAGCGTTATAAGAGATATTTTTCTACCATCATGTCGACACCGAAGCTCAGAAATAAACTAAAGGGAAATATTGCATCGTTTTCCTTCTCTAAACCCCCCGACCTTCACTACAGTACTCGGCTATGTTTTTAACTGAAAGAAATATATCGGATTAATATCGATATAGCAATTCAAGACACAAATATCGAATATCGCACTTATTTCCAATATCGTGCAGCCCTAGTTCAACCCAAGATTTGCTCATGAAAGTGAAACCAAAAACCCACAAACGGGAGTTTTCAGCCTCTGGACTCAAACCATGAGTCGTTTAAAGTTCTCAGGAACAAGAAGAACCGAGAGCAGATCCTCAGAGAGCTGCTCCATCTAGTAGATGATGGACAGCAAAGTGACGGTCTTCGGATGAAACACGTCGTAGATAAAAGATGGATTCAGAGAACATCACGGTCCTGCTTTTGAGAATCTGATGTTAGAAAAGTACTTTTCTTTTCCTCCTGAGATGATGAACATGTCGTTCCAAGAAGCTGAAAGATTCTTGTCTGGGACTTCAGGAGGAAGATTATGAATCATGTGGTTTTGAAGACTGAAGAAAACACTATAAATTAAACACTGTTAGAACGAACATGATCCAGTGAAGGACGTGAGTATTAGAAGAAGAAAACTTGTTTTTGAAAAGACCACTTATTGCCAACATCAAGTTTAACAGCAAGTGAAAATTAGTTGAAAATTGTTCGATTGTAGTTGAAAATTGTTGGATTATAGTTGAAAATTGTTTGATTATAGTTGAAAATTGTTGGATTATAGTTGAAAATTGTTTGATTATAGTTGAAAATTGTTGGATTATAGTTGAAAATTGTTGGATTATAGTTGAAAATTGTTTGATTATAGTTTGATTATAGTTGAAAATTGTTGGATTATAGTTGAAAGTTGTTGGATTATAGTTGAAAATTCTTTGATTATAGTTGAAAATTGTTGGATTATAGTTGAAAATTGTTGGATTATAGTTGAAAATTGTATGATTATAGTGGATAATTATTTGATTATAGTTGAAAATTGTTGGATTCTAATAATGTTCTTATTGAAACTGAAGTAAAAGACAATAAAAATAAAGCTGGTGAAGGTTTCATGATGATGTCACTCGTTGACACTTCCATGAACTTCCTGCTGAGGTTTTAAAAACATGACCACAGAGACTCTTTGTTCTGCTCGACTGTGTTGATCGATCCTTCTGGTCGTACCTGTGACTCCACGACCCTCAGACATCTACAGCATCGCTCAGAATCACTGACTCTTGTGTGCGACGCTGACATTTGTTCGAGGCGTGTTTTCACTCCTGTTGAGTCGCTGCAGTCAGAGCGAGGCGTCTGGTCTCGGGTTCAAAGCTGAATACCTGGATGTCACTGACTCGTGTCTGCAGGTGTCTCTCTACAAACAACACTCACCTTTTCCTTTACGTCTTAAGTTCCTCCATAAATCACTTTCATCTTTCCGCACCCAAAATTTAACTTCTCTTTTCTCTTTGCAACAATTATTAAATATTGTTCTTGGACGTCTTCATGAAGTGAAGTTACGATGGTTGTTGTTCTGCTGGTTCATTATTTTCAACTGTTAGTTGATGAGACACTTAGATGAACTTGATAGAAAACTAAACTTTTGATTTAATTCTGACTTTTAATAAAGATTTTCAACTACAATCAAACAATTTTCAACTGTAATAAAAATAATCCAACAATTTTCAACTTTAATCAAACAATTTTCAACTATAATCAAACAATTTTCAATTATAATCAAACAATTTTCAACTATAATCAAACAATTTTCAACTATAATCAAACAATTTTCAATTATAATCAAACAATTTTCAACTATAATCAAACAATTTTCAACTATAATCAAACAATTTTCAACTATAATCAAACAATTTTCAACTTTAATCAAACAATTTTCAACTATAATCAAACAATTTTCAATTATAATCAAACAATTTTCAACTACAATCAAACAATTTTCAACTATAATCAAACAATTTTCAATTATAATCAAACAATTTTCAATTATAATCCAACAATTTTCAACTATAATCCAACAATTTTCAACTATAATCAAACAATTTTCAATTATAATCAAACAATTTTCAATTATAATCAAACAATTTTCAACTATAATCAAACAATTTTCAATTATAATCAAACAATTTTCAACGAAAATCAAACAATTTTCAATTATAATCAAACAATTTTCAATTATAATCAAACAATTTTCAACTACAATCAAACAATTTTCAACTATAATCAAACAATTTTCAACTATAATCAAACATTTTTGAACTATAATCAAACAATTTTCGAATATAATCAAACAATTTTCAATTATAATCAAACAATTTTTAATTATAATCAAACAATTTTCAACTATAATCCAACAATTTTCAACTATAATCAAACAATTTTCAATTATAATCAAACAATTTTCAATTATAATCAAACAATTTTCAACTATAATCAAACAATTTTCAATTATAATCAAACAATTTTCAACTGTAATGAAACAATTTTCAACTATAATCAACTGTTAATTGAAACACATGATGAATATAATAATTTGTACATAATGTTTCATATCCGTTACTTTATCCCTTTTTTTTTAATGTCGACACATTCAATGAATCGAGTTAAGTTCAGTAACATTTTAAGTATTTTATTCTATTGGAGCTTCTCATTCGGCAGTAATATGCATTTATTAAAACTGCATTAGAAGTGAAAACCTAAGTCGGGTTTAAAAAAAAGAAGAAGAAAAAGCACAAAATTGAATAAAAAAATCCTTCAACGTTTAAATGAATCAAAGGTTCTTTGTCTGGAACATGTTAATGAAATCATTGGTTTAAACGTCTTCTGGCCTCGGCTCGTCTGCTCAGTGACGACAGATGTAGATCATGTGTTTGAGTCGAGGGTCTGCGGGCCTCTACTGGTCCGGACGAGTGGATCATCTGGACTTGAGGTTCCAGCAGCTGCTCCCGACATCAGCCTCGGCAGAACATAATCTCTCGTGAGAACTTTAATCCGGTCCAGTGAACGTGTGGATTAATGGTGTCGAAGATTAGTTTCATGACATTTAAACATTCCTGGATTTGTTAATGGATTTGAACCAGCAGGGGGTCTAGAATCCCCTCTTCAGGGTTCTTTAACTCTGTCGTCCGCGGTCTCCGACCCCCCGGACCCCCCGGACCTCAGGGACCCGTGCGGGAGACGTTTGTTACTCGATTAAATAACATTAACGTATGACTGGTAAAAAAAACAACTTCTGTTTCATTCTATATCAATAATGCTTAAACACAAACTCACACATTCGCACACAGAGACACGCACAAAAAGAACACCATCGTCGGCATATAATCAAACATACATGGATGCAAATACACAAACATGTTGTTGTTACAAGTTTTTCTATTTGAACATTGATCCGTGAATATAATCCTGACATTTTACAAGTATTTATAATATTGATCCAGTATTTAAACTATGGGTTAGTATAAGGCTTGTACGATATATGGAAATAAGTGCAATATTCGATATTTGTGTCTTGAATTGTGATATCTATATTAATGCGATTTTTTTTTTCTTCTTTTACCTAAAAATGTAGCCGCGAGTACTGTAGTGAAGGTCCAGGGGTTTAAAGAAGGAAAACAACGTGATATTTATCTTTTGTTTATTTCCGTGCTTCGGTGTCGACATGATCATCAGAGAGGAGCCGCCGGCGAGTCGCGATATCACCAAATCAATAATAAATCCACCTCCTTGTACACACACACATAACACTTTATAAATGACGCTAACAACTTAGCTCGTTAGCATACGGTGAAGACGCACACATAACACTTTATAAATGACGCTAACAACTTAGCTCGTAAGCATACGGTGAAGAAGGACAGGTTTGTTTGGAAGTTCACGATCTTATAAGAAAACAACTGAGACGAGATGAAAAGTTCTTACAATATGTTGCTTTAACAAAGGAGGTTGAAAGAGACGAGTGACTGGATCACTAGTGTTTGACTAGATCACAAGTTAGTATTACTTCACTGGATCACTAGTGTTTGACTAGATCATAAGTTAGTATTACTTCACTAGATCACTAGTGTTTGACTAGATCACAAGTTAGTATTACTTCACTGGATCACTAGTGTTTGACTAGATCACAAGTTAGTATTACTTCACTGGATCACTAGTGTTTGACTAGATCACAAGTTAGTATTACTTCACTAGATCACTAGTGTTTGACTAGATCACAAGTTAGTATTACTTCACTGGATCACTAGTGTTTGACTAGATCACAAGTTAGTATTACTTCACTGGATCACTAGTGTTTGACTAGATCACAAGTTAGTATTACTTCACTAGATCACTAGTGTTTGACTAGATCACAAGTTAGTATTACTTCACTGGATCACTAGTGTTTGACTAGATCACAAGTTAGTATTACTTCACTGGATCACTAGTGTTTGACTAGATCACAAGTTAGTATTACTTCACTAGATCACTAGTGTTTGACTAGATCACAAGTTAGTATTACTTCACTGGATCACTAGTGTTTGACTAGATCACAAGTTAGTATTACTTCACTGGATCACTAGTGTTTGACTAGATCATAAGTTAGTATTACTTCACTGGATCACTAGTGTTTGACTAGATCATAAGTTAGTATTACTTCACTGGATCACTAGTGTTTGACTAGATCATAAGTTAGTATTACTTCACTGGATCACTAGTGTTTGACTAGATCATAAGTTAGTATTACTTCACTGGATCACTAGTGTTTGACTAGATCACAAGTTAGTATTACTTCACTGGATCACTAGTGTTTGACTAGATCATCAAAGTGCAAATTCAAGCATCACATAAAGAAGAGTCTGTGTGTGTTTTTAAAACGACAAACAAACCGTTTGAGTGAATTAATGATTTCCTTCCGATGAAAAATCCATGATTGTTTCGTGTACAATCGAGTCTTCCGTTCACAACAAACTGTTATTTGGCAAAAAAACATGTTTTTCACTTTCGAGATGGTTTTGATGACGGAAATAATGGTTTATTTCCGTCTTTATCTTTCGTTCCTTCTCCACTATAACACGAGTGTCCTACTTTTGGGCTGATTGGCTCGTATGTAACACACTCCTACTCTTTTTGTCTGCTGTTGCCATGGCGACGCTAATTTATACAGGCATTAAGAATAAAGCTCCTGTTGTTAACATGCAGCATGATGCCGCTTGTTCGCACAAGTGTGTGTGTGTGTGTGTGTGTGTGTGTGTGTGTGTGTTCTTGAGCAGAACATCTATACGACTACATCAATCTTATTATTATTATTATTATTATTATTATTATTATGGACTTCCTCCTCATGAGCTACAACAAGTTTTAACGCAGACGCACAAACAAAAGTTTTCTTCTGGAAAACAGATTGAATGCAAATCCAGCACAAGATTAAAATGGAAAAAGGGGCCCCGTTAATCACAGGGGCCCCATTTTCCACCAGCTCTGCGCCCCTTTAATGGGCTTCACGTTGCCTTTATCGTTTTTACTTTATTTGAAAAACTGCAATTTTTATTTCATGAGTTCATAACCAACAAATCATTTCGTTGGCACACGGCTGAGCCAATCAAATCTTTTGGTGTTCAGTGGGCGGAGCTTATGACAAGGAAAGCAGCCCATTGGTTGTTGTTCTAACTTGCAAAATGTTTTGTTTCTCATCGTCTGGATTATTTGGTTTAACATTATGGTGTTTGTATCGTGAAGAATCTGGTAATACAGATACAGGGTCAACGATACAATACATGTTGTGATAGTGTAGTAACAAGTATATATGTGTAGTATTGTCCAGTACCTGACTCTGGTGTTGTGATACTGTAGTAACAATGATATATGTGTAGTATTGTCCAGTACTAGACTCTGGTGTTGTGATAGTGTAGTAACAATGATATATGTGTAGTATTGTCCAGTACTTGACTCTGGTGTTGTAGTATTTACAGACCACTTGACTCTTGCGAAGTCATAATTGATTAGATTTGTTTTCAATCCAAAATATGTCCAAAACATCAGCTTTAAAAGCTGCTGGACTCACTGTATCCTCTCGTGCTCAGTCATCACCAGGATCTTGTGTGATCTTTGCAAATGTAACAAGTTAAACACGTTTCTAGGAGTGTGTATTGTCTAGAATATGATTCGATACGTATCATGATACAGGGTCAACGATACCATATATAGTGATAGTGTAGTAACAAGAATATATGTGTAGTATTGTCCAGTACCTGACTCTGGTGTTGTGATACTGAAGTAACCAGGATATATGTGTAGTATTGTCCAGTACTTGACTCTGGTGTTGTAGTATTTACAGACCACTTGACTCTTGCGAAGTCATAATTGATTACATTTGTTTTCAATCCAAAATATGTCCAAAACATCAGCTTTAAAAGCTGCTGGACTCACTGTATCCTCTCGTGCTCAGTCATCACCAGGATCTTGTGTGATCTTTGCAAATGTAACAAGTTAAACACGTTTCTAGGAGTGTGTATTGTCTAGAATATGATTCGATACGTATCATGATACAGGGTCAACGATACCATATATAGTGATAGTGTAGTAACAAGAATATATGTGTAGTATTGTCCAGTTCTTGACTCTGGTGTTGTGATACTGTAGTAACCAGGATATATGTGTAGTATTGTCCAGTACTTGACTCTGGTGTTGTAGTATTTACAGACCACATGACTCTTGACGAAGTTGAACTGCTTTCATTTGTTTTCAAACCAAAATATGTCCAAATATCAGCTTTAAAAGCTGCTGGAGTCACTGTATCCTCTCGTCCTCAGTCATCGAAAACTGTAAAAGCGTAGTAGACACAGAATGCAGAGGCATTTGTATTTGTATTTCACAAGAGAAGAAATACAAGGTCAATATTTGAATATGACTTATCAATATAGTGTTGTTTAATAGCGATACTTTATCAATGGGTGAAGGAAAAAATTGCAAAATTGAATTGTTTTAATATGAAACCCTGAGTCACTCATTCATGGATATTTCTACACTGTATCCTCTTGTCCTCAGTCAACGCCGGGAGACCGGATTGTGTTTTTTACTTTAGCTGCCGAGGATTTTCTGATGGCTGCATCTAGTGGCCAGACGTATAATTGCAACTTAAAAATGAACAAACTCATAATAATTGTAAATAAAAAAATAAATAAAAAAAAAACTTTTTTATTGAAATAAAAAACATTAACGAACTGAGATGAAACGTAACCCGGGCGACTATCAATAAACGTATCATGAAAGACACACTTTGATGTTTCGGTGTTTTTTCAAATCGATCGTAAAACATTTCACGAACAGTCCGGAGAAAACGAAACTCGAGGACTTCAGTCGACCGTGTCCTCGATCCAAAAAAAGCAGATGTTTCTAAATTTAACCAGCGTTTGCGGCGTGTAATTATTTCCGAGGCGAGTCGCTGTTGATGATCGAGAGGCCGAAGCCTCCTTCAATCCTACCAGTCGAGGCGTCGTAACATCGTCGCTCACTGGTTAGCAAACGAGCCAGAGTTAGCATCGCTTGACGCCCACTGATCCTCTTTTAGCAGCGTGAGTCACAGATGCAGGAACCAACCGAAGAACCTGCTGAACATCCAGATGATAACAAACAAGGTTTTTCTGTGAAGAACAACACTGCAGAAAACTGTTGAAAAAAAATCTCTAAACTCAGGAAAATGATGTCATGAGACGATGAGGATCTTATGATCCATGTGTTCGTGTCGTTTAGACTATAGTAACAGTTTATGTTGGTGACTAAACAAGAAGCATCTGTCAGTATTCTGAGCCGCTCTAGTAGAAGAACTCACATTTCTATGATCCTTAAAACTCTTCTTGGAAATTGTTTGATTATAGTTGAAAATTGTTTGATTATAGTTGAAAATTGTTTGATTATCGTTGAAAATTGTTTGATTATAGTTGAAAATTGTTTGATTATAGTTGAAAATTGTTTGATTATAGTTGAAAATTGTTTGATTATCGTTGAAAATTGTTTGATTATAGTTGAAAATTGTTTGATTATAGTTGAAAATTGTTTGATTATAGTTGAAAATTGTTTGATTATCGTTGAAAATTGTTTGGTTATAGATGAAAATTGTTTGATTATAGTTGAAAATTGTTTGATTATCGTTGAAAATTGTTTGGTTATAGATGAAAATTGTTTGATTATAGTTGAAAATTGTTTGATTAAAGTTGAAAATTGTTTGATTATAATTGAAATTTGTTTGACTATAGTTGAAAATTGTTTGATTAAAGTTGAAAATTGTTTGATTAAAGTTGAAAATTGTTTGATTATAGTTGAAAATTGTTTGATTAAAGTTGAAAATTGTTTGATTAAAGTTGAAAATTGTTTTATTATAGTTGAAAATTGTTTGATTATAGTTGAAATTTGTTTGATTATAGTTGAAAATTGTTTGATTAAAGTTGAAAATTGTTTGATTATAGTTGAAAATTGTTTGATTAAAGTTGAAAATTGTTTGATTATAATTGAAAATTGTTGGATTATAGTTGAAAATTGTTTGATTATAGTTGAAAATTGTTGGAATATAGTTAAAAAAAAAATTGATTAAAGTTGAAAATTGTTGGATTATAGTTGAAAATTGTTGGAATATAGTTAAAAATTGTTTGATTAAAGTTGAAAATTGTTTGATTATAGTTGAAAATAGTTTGATTATCGTTGAAAATTGTTTGATTATCGTTGAAAATTGTTTGATTATCGTTGAAAATTGTTTGATTATCGTTGAAAATTGTTTGATTATAGTTGAAAATTGTTGGATTATAGTTGAAAATTGTTTGATTATCGTTGAAAATTGTTTGATTATCGTTGAAAATTGTTTGATTATCGTTGAAAATTGTTTGATTATCGTTGAAAATTGTTTGATTATAGTTGAAAATTGTTTGATTATAGTTGAAAATTGTTTGATTATAGTTGAAAATAGTTTGATTATTGTTGAAAATTGTTTGGTTATAGATGAAAATTGTTTGATTATAGTTGAAAATTGTTTGCTTATAGTTGAAAATTGTTTGCTTATAGTTGAAAATTGTTTTGTTACAGTTGAAAATTGTTCTATTATAGAAAAAATACAAAAATACATATATGCTTCATATATACACTTTATTCTCAGGCTCTACACAGTCTTTTTTACACAAAAATCTGAAATATGTTTATTTGTAATCTTGAATATTAAAGAATCTAACTGAAACAATTTGACTGTAACAAATACAAACATCTGTTGTTGAAGCAGGAAGTTTAAATAATGTTGAAACCTGTTTAAGTTTGTTCTTAACTGGTTAGTAAAGCCAACGGCAAGAAGTTCTTCTGACAAAAAATAACACGCCGTCGTACAACAAAACTGGTTTGACGTGCAGACATTTATTTGACTGAAGTTTCCGGTGAAATCAAAGCGGTTTCCCTGCAGTTCATCGATACGAGTCGCTCTCTAATCAGACTCCTCGCCGCCGCTGCTATAAATAGTGTGTATCAGTGTTGTCGCTTCTTTTGTGTCGACGACGACAAAGACATCTAGACCTTCACAGCGGCCTCGCGTCTCACCGAGCGGCTCCGGTTGCTGGTTCAATCCCTCGTACCACCGAGACTCGGATCGTCTGTCGCCTGTTCATGAGACAAACGGAGCAACAAATACACTCAACGGAGACGCACCGGTTCTTATGTAACACACCGATTCTTCTACACAACGCCGAGGAGCCGGAGCGTGGACGATGACGACATGTTTCCTCGGACGGTCTCCTCTGGATACTTGATCTCCTCACGGCCACTTGTGATGGTTTCCTCCGTCTATTCTGGGCCGGGGTGTTTTCAGGACCGACCCGGGTCTCCTCGCATTCCACGGTCCGTGAAAATTGTCGGTTCTTCTGGGCTCGTGTGCGACGATTGTGTCGAGCTGCTTCACCCAGATCGTTAAATATTTAATATTCCCTCGTCCTCGTTCTACATATAAGAATAAATGACACGTATAATGTGGACATGGATGAAGTAAGAGTTATGTAACGATGACGTAGAAGGAAGAACTTCTCTGATCCGTTTCATCTGTTTACACTTATTGTTTGATTATAGTTGAATTTTTGTTTATTATAGTTGAAAATTGTTTGATTATAGTTGAAAATTGTTTGATTATAGTTTAAAAATTGTTATTATAGTTTAAAATTGTTTGATTATAGTTGAAAATTGTTTGATTATAGTTGAAAATTGTTTGATTAAAGTTGAAAATAGTTTGATTAAAGTTGAAAATTGTTTGATTATAGTTGAAAATTGTTTGAGTATAGTTGAACATTTTTGATTATAGTTGAAAAATGTTGGATTATATTTGAAAATTGTTGGATTATAGTTGAAAATTGTTTGATTAAAGTTGAAAATTGTTTGATTATAGTTGAAAATTGTTTGATTAAAGTTGAAAATTGTTTGATTATAGTTGAAAATTGTTTGATTATAGTTGAAAATTGTTTGATTAAAGTTGAAAATTGTTTGATTATAGTTGAAAATTGTTTGATTAAAGTTGAAAATTGTTTGATTATAGTTGAAAATTGTTTGATTAAAGTTGAAAATTGTTTGATTAAAGTTGAAAATTGTTTGATTATAGTTGAAAATTGTTTGAGTATAGTTGAATTTTTTTATTATAGTAAAAAAGTTTATGATTATAGTTGAACATTTTTGATTATAGTTGAAAAATGTTGGATTATATTTGAAAATTGTTTGATTATAGTTGAAAATTGTTTGATTATAGTTGAAAATTGTTTGATTAGAGTTGAAAAATGTTTGAGTATAGTTGAATTTTTTTATTATAGTTAAAAATTATTTGATTATAGTTGAAAATTGTTGGATTATAGTTGAAAATTGTTCGATTATAGTTGAAAATTGTTTGATTATAGTTAAATTTATTTTATTATAGTTAAAAAATATTGATTATAGTTGAAAATTGTTTGATTATAGTTGAAAAATGTTTGGAACAGAATTTGAATGAATAAGAAAAAGGTGAAATTGATAAATAAATAATATAATTTTTCTATACATCGACCAAATCTTCGCTGCTCAATCCGTGACCACTTCAGATTTTTTTTAATCTCTTTTATTCAAATGTACTTTATTTTGTTTCCTTTTATCTGTTGCTGAAGAAAATGTTGAACTGATAAATGAACGGATGGTTAAAATAATGGCTTCTCTCTCGTTGTCGCTTCCACACGAACAATGTTTCAAGTCGAAGGAAACGTCGTCGTGTTCGCTGGTGGTTTGTGTCGGTGATTGAATCTCGGCGCAGTGAGGTCACTTCCTGATTGGTCGGGTCGCGGCGTCGACGCTTTCACCGGATGATCTCGTTTGTTTCCGGGTTAAAGATCCTGATGTTTTAGCAGCTGTCGCTTTATTCTTGTCACGTCTGGACCATTTATTTCTGAATATATGAATCATTTTTTTTGTATTGGCAAATTTTTTATCAGTTGAATCATTCACGACACTTTCGGCAAATTAATGTTACATAACTGTTTTTTTTAGCATAGAATTGTACATAAACATTCGAGTTTTGTTTAAAACAAACCTTGTTTTATTTTCAACCAAATAAAAAAATAATTCAATTGTTAAAATAAAAAATGTCTTTTTTAATTTATACTCTATTAATACTTTTCTATTTGACTGAACAAAATGATGATTTAAAATTGATCTTATCATTTATCTGATTTATTACTTGGGTCATGTGATCATTAGAGAAATCGTACAAGTATTTTGCGCGTCATTTTACGTGATACATATCGTATCGATATTATTTGTGTCATGTGATCATTTATGCGTGTCATGTGTTCCTTTATATCATGTATTTTCAATGTAAAATCAGCGCTAATGCTATTAGCATCACGGCTAACATCGCTTCAACTCTTAAACCTATAAATAGCATGTCGTTTTCATACTATTTTAATTAAAAATGCTAAAATACTTTTAGTAGTTCGACCGTCGGGTTCTTCACACTAGCATCTGTCAGTCGTCAGTAAAATGTGTGTAAAGTACACAAGTGTGACGCAGGTGTTAGCATCCACCAGGACGAAGGAATGCGTGAGACGACCACGGCTGCGTCGAGCGTCGGTGAATGTTGCCGTGAATGTTTCCGTGAATGTTGCCGCTCCACATTGTAACACAACATGTCATCCCTGACGACGCTGCGACTGTGCGTTGCAGGAGTGTCGACCCGCGTCCCCGAGATCATGGCGGCAGGAACCCACTCGCCCGGAGGACCCAACGGCATCATCCGGAGTCAGTCCTTCGCCGGCTTCAGCACCTTGCAGGAGCGGCGCTCCAGGTACCAGCCTTTAGCGCCATGTTGCTCAGTGTTTCCTCAGAGGGAGTGAGAAGTGGAACTCTTTGTCAACAACAGTTTCTTATTGTCCGATGAATTCAAAATATTTTATATCCTATAAAATCAACCATGTATTAATTTCGATTGTACTTCGAACAGATTGTATGTACTTTAATGCGCTGAAAGAAATCTGGGAAAAGTTTTTTTAAGGATGAGTCTGGTAAACTGCAAAGCCTTGTCAAGAGGCTCAGTAATATTCACCTCGTTGATTCCAAATGGCATTGCACGGTAATACCACGAAGCATCATGGAGTAATACCACTCAGCCTCGCTGATTAATACCACGAAGCATTGCGGAGTAATACCACAGAGCATCGTGGAGTAATACCACGAAGCATCGCGAAGTAAAGCTAGAAGCATCGCGGAGTAAAACTAGAAGCATCGTGGAGTAATACCACGAAGCATCGCGGAGTAAAACTAGAAGCATCGCGGAGTAATACCACGCAGCCTTGCTGAGTAATACCACAGAGCCTTGCTGAGTAATACCACACAGCCTCACTGAGTAATACCACAGAGCATCGTGGAGTAATACCACGAAGCATCGCGGAGTAAAACTAGAAGCATCGCGGAGTAAAACTAGAAGCATCGTGGAGTAATACCACGATGCATCGCGGAGTAATACCACAGAGCATCGTGGAGTAAAACTAGAAGCATCGTGGAGTAAAATTAGAAGCATCGCGGAGTAATACCACGCAGCCTTGCTGAGTAATACCACAGAGCATCGCGGAGTAAAACTAGAAGCATCGCGGAGTAAAACTAGAAGCATCGTGGAGTAATACCACGAAGCATCGCGGAGTAAAACTAGAAGCATCGCGGAGTAATACCACGCAGCCTTGCTGAGTAATACCACACAGCCTCACTGAGTAATACCATGAAGCATTTTACGGAGTAATACCATGCAGCATTGCGGAGTAATACCACAGAGCATCGCTGGGTAATACCACGAAGCATTGCGG